>NC_061109.1:48712132-48942132 GCF_015104395.2 Macrobrachium nipponense
AAACTGGTAAAATTGATTCTGCCTCTGTATGATCATATTTCATCAACAGCGTTCAACGTTCTCTCAACACGGATCCTCTTTCCTCGACTGTCATTTGACTTAGTTGATGTGTGTGCTGAAAATGCTTGAAACAAAACCAATATAGTGCCAGATGACCTCACATTCGACAACGAATGATATTGAACTATCCTCTCATTTGGAAGAAAATTAAACAGAGCTTCCCATATTTCTGCACCATAGATAACAAAATACAGGCTGCATCACTAACTTTTAAGATGCTAATTTTCAAGCCACAGTAACAGGTGATGATCTCTTCAAAGTATGCGTCAAAGGAATGACGGTTTAGAAACACTGAACGCGTATCATGGGCTTCAATACAAAGCCTGCCGATGTCTATAGCTAATGCCAGAGTATCTGCAGATGCGATAAATGCAAGGAGTTGCACCAGGAGGGCTGTGAAATGATTTTCAAACAAGCAGCTCTTAAGTCAGTGACATTAAAGTCAAGGAGAGCGTGGATTAAAGACCGCCGAGATCAAAACCGAACAGAACTGGACTGAAAGAGACCATATTACAACACTTCCCACAAAGCCAAAACCAGACTGATCTATGAATTGCATTTAAGTAGGGCTTGCAGGGTACAGTTTTAGGCAAAGATTTCTCTGCAGCTGTGGAATTCAAAGCTGAAGCTGCAGAGATTATTAAGATCCTCTAACGTCTTTGATCACGAATCAAGGAAACATTCGAGCTTCAACTTAGATTCTAAGGATGTTCAGTAGGATTCTATATATAAGCCCTAGGCCCATTGTTTCTATGATGCTCAGTGGCATTAATATGCTAGACTCAGACCAGACAGACTAGGAAGTCACACTGCTAATAGAACGTAATGCGAACGCACAAACGAAGATTTATTTGGAATGAGAAGTGTCTCTTCCTTTATACACTGGTATCAATATGTATGAGGTAACGATGATTCAGTAACTTAGCACTCGTGCATGAATTCTTTGTGTGACGTAGTGAGGTAAAAAGGACTTGTCGCTGGTGCACTGTGGGTCCCGTCAATTTTGATTTTGACAGTTTTTGTACCAATTGTTTAGAATAAATTATGTATATAGGACACATTTTTGAAAAATTTGATTTCTATTTTAACGTTTACTATATGCACAAACGCAAAAGGATCCGATTGATAAAATGGAAATAAAAAGCTAACAATGAATAGTATTGTAAACGACATTGCTTTGCAGAATGACGAGCGACAAATTTGAAAACTAACTGCAGCTTTACAGAGTGCTTGTACGTACACCAACTCTATCGCAATACGTACATACTTAATGAAAGAAGATTGTTCTTAATTGAAAGCAATCAAAAGTTCACTACAAACTGGCCAGTCTTAAGCTCTAACACTCCTCAAATCATTAATGCCTAAAGAACGTAGCGACAATCTTCCTACTACATGAACTCTGCAAGTCAAATATTTTGACTATAGAAGTGAATTAGGTTTGAAGTAACTGCTGCTTGCTCAGAAGAGGTCCTAATGATCTAGATGAGACAGTCATTTCTTTCAGTCTGCAACTTTTGACAACTATTACTTTGTCCAAACTACCGGAAGAAGGAAGGATGCATAAAGACGTCCAAAATGTTGGCTGAGTAAGTAGTAATATGAGCCAAACCTAATGTGAATTGGACATGGTTTCCAGTAGAACTTATATATTAACATTCTAGAGTAATGCTATGATATTCGTGAGTGCTAACAGCAAACACTACAAAGTACTGAACAGTAACATTTCATGAGATATTAGTAAAGGAATAAAAGTTACCAAACATTATGCTAAGTGTGTTTAAAAGCACGCTTCTCAACTGGAAATTTGCCAACGGCCATACCACGTTGAAAGCACCGCTTCTCGTCATCGCGAAATTTACCTAGAGATGCCAGGGAAAACATATGCCTGGTAACATTTCGTCTTTGATGAACATTATATCTGAATATTGACGGAATTCCCTTGTGTTCACACATCCCAGAATTGCTAAAAAAGAAAGAAAAAGAAAGTCTTCGCCAAAGAAACATTCCCCCCGTAGGGGAGTAGTCGTCAGTGCACCTCATTCGGTGCAATGTAGGCATTACTAGGTTCTTTGCAGCGTCCCTTCGGCCCCTAGCTGCAACTGCTGTCATTCCTTTTACTCTACCTCCGTTCATATTCTCTTTCTTCCATCTTACTGTCTACCCTCTCCCAACAATTGTCTCAGCAACTGCGAGGTTTTCCTCCTGTTATACCTTTCAAACCTTTTACTGTCAATTTCCGTTTCAGCGCTGAATGGCCTTAGTTGCCCCAGTGCTTGGCATAATGCCAAAAATCTATAGGAGTCAGATCAAACCAAAGAAACATTCCATTGCACATAGTTTAACTGCCATTTCATATGAAACTAGCGTTTTTGACCCAGGGCTAGATTTGCACTTTATATTAGGCATTCAAGATAGTACCCCGTCAGCCGAGCTCCCAGAATGTGAATGAAGGAACATTAAGGTTCCATGCAAATATTCCACGTGTATAAGGTATTGCCTTTAAAGTCCACAGTAAAGTCAAGAGGTCTTCCTGGAAGGAGACATTTAAATCGTATAGATGCAAGAGATACGTTCCTATATGGTGCCATATCTCATCGTTTTCATGAAGACTTTCTAACGTGCCTATATGGGGACCTATCTTTTTGTTTTCATGAAGGCTTTCAAGAATTAAGCTATTCACAGTTGTCTCATGGTCCCAGTCCAGCCAAATCTAGTCAATTAACAATATCGACCTCCAGTATAGACAAGATTCATTGCCAGAAATTAAGAATAATAAAACAGATCTTTAAAATAGCGGGACAGGATTATATGTGTAAAGAGTTGAAAAATCTCCATGTTACCCAGAACAGGATTTGTGTATACGGTGTGGTAAGCGTGCATGTAAATTCTAGGGCGGGATCTGAACAAATAAGCAATCAAACACACTCATTTTCGCACCTGCTCTTTGAGAGAAAGTTTGTACCGGTGCCCTGTTGAACAATTCATCAGAAGCCAGCATAGCTGGTGTAGGATTAACACTTACCATGTGAAGACAGTGGGAAAGAAGAAGAAGATGTGAAGACAGTTATCAAGTACAGGTATGGCAAAAGGCAGTTTGCGCTGTATTAGATTATAGCTCCAGTCGGTTCAGTGAAAAATAAGAGCTGATATGCACCTTTTGTCATTGTCCTTAAACCTGACAGTCTTCCACTGTTCCCAGAGAGTGTTTTATGCAAAAAGTGGGTGCGTAATTATGAATTGCTGTAAGTGTTCATTCAACTAATACATAAAATAGCCTTTCTCAGATGTAACTTTTGAATTTCGTATCATTGTGATCCATGAAAAAGTTTTATGATGGTTACAGGTGTGCTTAGCAGTGTTTGATGAATGTTCTGAATGTCAATATGCTATCGAAGTTCCATTTTTAATGGATATAGGGTGGATAGCTTTATGAACGTTTTATATATATATATATATACTATAATATATATATATATATATATATATATATATATATATATATATATATATGTGTGTGTGTGTGTGTGTGTGTGTGTGTATGTATATGTGTCTGAACTTACATATAGACATGCTTGCAGAATGCTAGCATTAACCGGACCGAAAAATAAACAATGAAAGGCCCAGAATTGCTACGGAAGGAATATTCAGCAGAACACAACACTATTGGGTTACTTGTGGGAAGTTAGTTTTGCTGCAAGAAATGAAATGGTTTTCCTCCCTGCATATTTGATGATTATGTGGAGTGTATTACTGTGTATACAGATAACTCTCACCTGTTACATAAGAACTCAGAATTAGTTTGAAGTTAAGAAAATATGATTACATATACTTTGGTTTTATTTTGTGATATTTCAAATTAATTAAAAAATTAATGGAAGCCTGAATTTGGAGAGCTAAACCATCCGTAGAAAAGATAACTTTTTCTGTGTGTAGTCTAATGCAAATGCATAATCATCCCCTTATATTATAGGGGTCATGCCTACGAAAAATAACAGTGTCTGTCACAGTTCTTGTTAAAAACATACTTTTTAAAAAACGACAGGAGAGAGAGACACGAAAGCTAGACAGAAGGATCAGGTGCTCATGGTGTTTGAAAGGCTAGCTTTTATGCTAATATTCCACTAATATTCCACAAATGCTGCCTATTGCATATTGGGGCAAAAGGTCCCTACTTTGTTAAAGTCTACGGTATTTGCTATCCCGATTTTATGGGTTCACGGACAGCTGATGGCCCTGGCTGAACAGTCTGAAATCGTCGTATACAAAATTTGTCCTTGAAGGCAACGACCTTGCAGACGGTTACGCTCTGCAGCAAATTCTCATGGAAAGTTGCACAATCTGCAACTTTCTAAGTGCAGTCGGTCTACAAGAGAAGATGGACATACAAACTCAAATAGTCAAATTGTGCTTGTACATTATATTGTAGAGGCTATTTCATTCCTGTGTCCTCTGCTTGTACAACACACACACACACACACACACACACACACACATATATATATATATATTATATATATATATATATATCATCTAAAAATATATATATATATATATATGTATTTTTATATACTATAATTTTTTTTTAAAAAAATCTATATATGAATATATATATATATATCATATTATATGCATTCATAGACATTGATGTATTTTTATGCATAATGCATGTGTCTTATAGTATTATATGTAGTATAAGTATACTATTAACGATCATAATTTGCCGACAGAGATTAGCCCAAAGAAAACGCCGACCATCGTTGCCCTGTTGACCGGGACCAAAAGGGCAAAAACAAACCAATAGCCATTTCGAAAGTTCACTTGATGCCCATAAGAGACACCTCGTCCACGAGTCGGGTCCTGGACACAGAGACATGTCCGTGTCAAACAAACATGCGTACAAACACAAACCGGTTTTTGTCAGGTCGGCCGTTGCAATTAGCATGCGGGTAGCGTGAGAGAGGTTGGGGGGTAAGGGGTGGGTTTTGGGGTTGGGATTTGGGTGGACCCTCATTTGAGGTTGAGACATCACTTAGCGAAAGTGTCCGGTCCAGTCTTATACTGACGGTGCTGGTTCTATAGAACTTTTCCGCCTGTTGCTCGAAGCACGATAACAAAAGGTTACTTAGAATAAATTCTCTCTCTCTCTCTCTCTCTCTCTCTCTCTCTCTCTCTCTCTCTCTCTCTATTTAAATAAAGTACTTCACATCCAAATACACAGCCCCTGCTTTTTCTCATTTTACAAGATTAATTATACGATATCCGTATTTGTTGTATCCTATTTTAGAAAATTTGGTCTCAGTAATTCGCTGGGATTTGTTTCTTAGCCTGTTTATGTGACTTATGGCGTTGTACGATCATTCTTGTAGTCGAAAGTAATTTGTTTTTACATTCAAGTAGCATTATATAGAGTGTAGGTATTTGTAGTAAATATTTAGGCTACGTAATTTTAAGTTTAAAAATATCCATATCTTCAGTGTAACAGTGCCTTCTGTGGTAATACTCATTTCGTATGAAACTAAATATTCGTAAGTGATATACCAACTTCAGTTCACCCTTTATATTACTGTTTACCTATGTGTCTGTTTTTCCATTTACGACGCATACTGCCGCTTCACTCAGTATCACCCAGGATTAATAGTCGTGGTATCACCATCCTGATTCCATTGACCAACTCACTCTAACTCTCAACATTCACTTCCAGCTTTTTTTCAGCTTACAGAGATTTTCAAGCGCAGAAGACTCATTTTTATGACCAAAATAACACTGCTTCATCTGGAAGCACTAAACCATTCCACACTCCTTGTGACCCATATGCTTACAGAAAACTCCTAGAGCGTGTCGTAACTTTCATCCTCATGTACGTTTAGCACTCTGTCCATGAGCCCTTTCCTTATCCACAGACTTTTACCTACATTTCTTATTCTTTCCCTGATATCTGTCGTCACCACATCCATAAAAAGTGAAGCAGTCATGGAGACAAAACAATCCCTCGTCCGAGTCACTTCCTCGCTATACCAGCCGCGTTCCTGTATGCATGTCCTAACATAAGGCTCATTTTCATAATGAAACTTCTGACCACTGTCGACAAATGACCTTCTATTAGAATTAGATACATCCCAACTTTCCCCATATTGCATCTTTCTCCATTCTGTCACGAGCTTTCACACCTTTTCACCTTCACTCAAAAAAAAAGAGAAAAAAAAAACTTGTACAATATTGTCATTGACATAAAGAGACCATTATTTTGCTAAATCCATTAGTATTAAAGAGCATTCATCTCATTCAGACATGCTGTGCAAACTTAAGTCAGCAGCTACGCCACGATAAACACATCTCACTCGTAATTGCTTGTGGTCCTTATCCTTTTTCTACTTTTTAATTGCCTTTGTTACATTCTCAACACTTGTAAAATTTACTTTAACCCCATCCAATCTTGTTTCATTCAGATTTGCATATCTTTTATTATATACCCTGATCAACTTTTCAGAACAGTCCATTGATACAGGGAGACATTGTCTTCAGATAGCATCATTCTATTTGTATCTTTTGATTTAAGATCTATTTGCTTATTAACTGTTCTGTCTGCTTTTACCTTCCTCTGGTATAACTTATCTATACCCATACAGTCTTCATAACAAAACAGCTATCCCTAAATTTCATATTCAGATAGCCAAAGGCTGTGAGCTTTTTACCAAATATTCTTTCTAGGAGTATGTTTTTTTTTATCATATATTTCTTCTGCAGAACATCCACTCACGTTCAAAACCCTAAAATTTAATGCTCCCAACCCCCAACCCCTCTCTCTCTCTCTCTCTCTCTCTCTCTCTCTCTCTCTCTTCTCTCTCTCTCTCTCAAACACGTGTACAGGTTATATGCTGCATACCCAGTGTCCCCGGCCATTTTGTGACTTCCTGACAACATAGTGGCAAGAATGTTTATTGCTTCATTTCACTTTATCCTAAAGGAGCAAAAGGTTGATTCTTCTCTTCACAAATCATATACAGAAACTCGATTTCATTTTCAGTTAAACCTGTTTATTTCTGTTAATCCACATGTCAGTAGTATCTTTGGGTCCGACAGATTGAACTTAATTCATTAGTATGATGCCACTTTCTACCTATCACTTATCCTCATACTCATTCTATCTATACCGTAATGTTTAGGAATTGAAATTCAAACCCATATTATGAACTTAGAAAAGAATAGTAATATTTCTCGGAAGATCAACCATGGCATCGTCTAAGTCTGTCCTGGGTGAATGTGCTGTAAATGTGATGGGTGTATTTTCTCTCTGAGTAGCTCCTTCATAATTGGGGATTCTTTTCGCACACCAGTGTTCGTGGAAAGAATGGAGCCAAAGGCTTTCCCCTCATAATAAATGACACAACTTTTACATACAACTTGGACTTACTATAACTCTGCATTAAGATTCCCTGTCTCTGCCTGTGGTATAAACTTTACTTTGGACATTACAATTAAGGCCTATTTTTTTATGCCTCGTCCATTGTGATGTTATCGTTGTACACAGCAAACTTCACAATCCCTTAGAAACTGTATGGAAGTCAGACTCACTAGCGAACCAGTTTGATAAACGATTCATACCTTCTTCATTCTGAATGTGGCTTTCTGTGCAATCTTCGGTATTTTTTTAATAACTCAACTTTCCTCATTTCAAGGCGTGTTTCTGTAATGACGGGTAATATGTCCATTAACACTCTTTTCTCTCTTGATTGGATTTCTGTTTTGTAGCCAGAGAAAAGGCACATCCGCCATTTATGGGACGGTTCCTCTCACCAAGGGGTCCACAATCCCTCGTTGCTCTGCATTGGGACGCCGCTTGATAGTATCCTAAATCATCAGAATTTTTTAAAGCACTAATTCCCAATTAGTACAGTTTGTGCCGAAGCGCCATTCAGCCGTAAAGAGAAAGGCTCAGTGATTATATATATATATATATATATATAATATATATATAATATATATATTATATATATATATAATATATATTATAATAATATTCTGTATTACTATGCGCGATGCTAAGAGAGTTTGCCTTAAAAATTAAATAAATGTTGCAGCTGGTTTCAATGCCAGTGTTTTACATACAAATTTTGTACTCCTTTCTCTAATTATATATATATATATAGATATATATATTATATATATATATATATATATATATATATATATATATGTGTGTGTGTGTGTGTGTGTGTGTGTGTGAGTGGAATTAGAGAAGGGAGTGCAATATTTTCATGTAAAACACTGACATTGAATCAAGTTGCTTTTTATTCTATTTTATAGGCTCAGTTCTTGTTGACGTTAGTGGAACCGATGACGTCACAGTCTTCGAGAACTCGTCCGTATTGCGTAATTGATTTTTACTCAGAGTATCTTTTCCTATTATGCTTTCTTCGAGTAGGAAGACGCGTGTTACGAGCTTTGATATGATTGCTAGTGTCGTTATTCGTTTCAGTAGTGATTATATGTTTAGATTTTTGTGAGTCGTAGTCAACAGAAATTTGACACTTTCGAATGTTTTGTTGTTTTTTACAATAACAATTTTACTCCTTTGGATGTTTTGTTGTTTGTTTTCAACAGAAATTTTATTTGTTTTCGTGTTTTGTTGTTTGTTTTCAACAACGATTTTCCTTTGCAGGAATGACAATTTGATAACGTTCAGTTTATATGGAATATGTTTAAGCCAGCCGTAGGGTTGCAGACTCTGAACGCCAGTAATCACGAGCTGCTGTATAATCTAACTTATTACATAAACGAGTAGGGAATTATTCCAAGCACGATATATACTCATGTTAACTTCCATCTTTGAAACCGTTCACGAAGGGGCAATTTCATGTTTTTATTTCGTTCCTATTTTTTTTTGCATGTCTAAAAATGATCGGTTTACAACGGAAGAGACTTCCGTTGTATTGACCATATAAATGTGTAACGTAGATTACCATGTCTATGAACAGGAAATTATATATTGTAATGGATTCACCGGCAACACTACAATAGCCTGCCAGAGTCGACGGTTCCTACCATACCCTACCAAAGTCGACGGCCATATCCCCGAATAATTACATTAGGACGCCGAGCATGGGCAGTAAGAAAACCGGTTTATTTTGTAAGGAGTGAAAGAGGGGGAGAACCCCAGTCCATCATCCATATGAGAATTTTTCTGATTCTTCTTGTTTCTTTTAGGAACGGTTGAGCCAGATATACAAACTTAGACCCCTATGTTGTTTCCCAAAGCTATTTGATTTCGAAGCCGGTTCCAAACTAGTCTTTCAAAATGCTTGGTTTCAATTTTTGTTGTTTTCTTTGTAGGGTTATATCAAAATTTTCTCTCTCTCTCTCTCTCTCCTCGTCTCTCTCTTCTATCTCTCAATACTATATATATAAATATATATATTATATGATATATATATATTCTATATATATGTGTGTGTGTGTGTGTGTGTGTGTGTGTGTCTTTGTAATTGCAAACCAAAGAACGTTAATCCCGTTCCTGTACTTGTAAGGACGCCTTGTTGTAAACGCCACGAAGCCTCGCATTTGTTATAACGGTATGATAATTTATAGCTCTCTCTCTCTCTCTCTCTCTGAAGCTCGACGGACCTCCACTGACCAACTCGCACAAGATTTCCACCATACCTGCTTTAATTTCCGATGATTGATTGAGTTTTTTTCAATTTGTAGCTTTATGAACTAGAAATGTTTGAACGCAGTCCGTACCTGGAGTGTAATTCAAGTTGCAATTGTGTCAGGGCATAGCCTGACACCCTTAGAACTCTTGGTCAATATTGTGCATTTTTCTAAGCATAGTCTTTGACAGGGGCGTCATAACTTTTGGTGCTTCAGCCATGGATTCAATGATTGCCTGCCTTTCTCGTCGGTAAACTTAGGTATAATTTTCCTTGTGCAAAATAACTGGGTGATTATTGTAAATGACAAAAACTGTAGTTCATAATATTGATATTTAATCGAACTTACATGACAAATGTTCCGTATGTTGTTATATTTTTTGGTCTGTGTCCAGTGACTTTTTACATTTTCCTTTCTATTGGGAAGGGAAAAAGGTGATAAAAACTTGGCAAATATATTACTTCCAAGGTCTAGACCTTGGTTTTTTTCATGGTTATAAAAAGTGAAGAAAAATAAGACTTCATAATAAATTTATTTCATGTATCTGGTAACAACCAAAACTCAGCCCCATCGAACCGAGCTGTATGTTTCATGAAAATGACGTCATGTTGAAATGCTTTGACAAATTATAACAATGCTTATTCTATAAAAGAAAAAAATAAAACACAGGACTGGTCATGCTCAGGAATTAACAAAAGTCTTAGGTTACAGACATTCTTAACATCACGCTAGCCGTAAGATATCGGGGTCAAATAACAAATTCCAACACAAATTAACAGTTTTTTTTTTCTTAAATATATATTTGTCGACTCCTGTAAAGGTAGTTCTGTTATTTCGCTATGATAGCCCTGACCATGATGGTCTAGGGAACGAACCAGGTACATGGATTATCATCAGTGATGTGTCGATGCATAAAATATTCTTCAGAGGAACTCTTGAAATGTGGTAGTCTCTGTTATTAAGACGGCGAATGTAATGTGAGCTGAATTTAATGTTATGATATGTATGTCATTTTCACAGTTCTTACGTGGGAGCATGACCAGAATTGATGCAGGTAATATCAGGTAGACTAATGCTAACCAAAGCGGCGAGATTGTTTTCACTAAAATTGGGAACTGTGGGATTCAAATACTTGAATGTGTGTATATATATAACTGAATCACGAAGATATGGAACGTGATGAATGTATAAATAAAGGCAATAGCCACGAAGGAACTGGGCCTTTTAGCTTACTGTCCTTTATATATATATAAATATATATAATATATATATATATTATATATTATAATATATATATATATATATATAATATATATATATATATAATATATGCGTGTGTGTGTGTGCGTGCTTTATCTACTCCACAAAGCTGCACTCATCTCCAGCCTCCCTTTACTTTATTCTCATCCAAGTATATATGGGTCTTCCACTCTTTTGGTAGTCTCAGGAGCCTAGCTGACATTGTATGTACTGCAACGCCCTCCCCACCTCACCCGGGATTGTACGAAGGGATGTCCAAACCATCTCCATCTTGTCATCAAATCTCATCTACATATGGAACTTCCTTAATTTTCTTTACTTCTAACTCAGTCTCGCCGTCTGACTCCTCATAGTCTTCTTAAATCTTTACTCTCAAATGGTCAACATCTTTCCGATTTAGTCAGATTTTCATACCATGATTAATGTCAGTGTGACAATACAGATCGCACTAGACTTATGTATAATTTTATGCATGCAATTTTAATCTATTTGATGTCCAAGACTTATTCGCCTGCCTAAAGTTTGTTTTGCCATTTTTAGAATTTCACTAAATTCTGTCTAAAGATAACATGTGCTAGAAATAATGTTCCTAGATATTTTAAAGGTTCATCCTCATTAATCCCATTTCCGTCAAATGATATTTCATCCCATTGTGCATACTACTCTGTCCTCATTACTTCTGATTTTTTTTCATATGTTTTGTACCCATTTCTATATACATATGAAAAACTCCGTTAAGCAAGCTTTGTAAGCCTTGTTGTGTTTTGCTGATTAAAACAGCATCATCTGCATATTCTAAGTCTGTCAACTTTTTTGTCGTTACTCCAACTCAATTGAAAACATTCTCTTTCATCTCCGACCATTTTTTTAATAAATAAAATTTTTGAGAAGGATAAACACCAACCTTGCAGCAACCCACAGTTTACGGCAAATTCACTGAACAAAACCCTGTCAACATTAACTTTGCCTCTGCTTCGTTCATAGATAATTTCAATTAGCTTTTCATATTACGTGGACTGCATAATGACACAAGACCTTCCGTTATATTGGTCTATGTCCCCCCCCCCCCCAAAAAAAAAAAAAAAAAAAAAAAAAAAAAAAAAAAAAAAAAAACTCCAACTTTCTTACTTTGCCCACCTTACATCCTCAACAGTCACTTCCATCAACACTCTCAGCCTGACAGTAACTTTTTCCAATTTTTGCATCATTCAGCTCTGTCTCTTTATATCCTCTTCACTAAACAACTCTGCCAATAATGCTCTGTCGACGCAAGACTGCTTTCACTCCAGACTATATCTCTCGATTTGCATCTTTTATTTTGAGATCCACTTGTTCGCGAATCTTTCTCTCTGCATTTTCTTTCCTTTAGGACAACCTTTGATACGCATTATAGATCTGGTTCACTTTCTTGCCTGTATCTTTATATATATATATATATATATATATATATTATATATTATATATATGTGGTGGTGTGTGTGTGTGGTGTGTGTGTGTGTGTGTGTGTGGTATATGTATGTATGTATATGTATATATATATATATATATATATATATATATATACATATATACATACTTGCATAATACACACACACACATATATCTATATAATATATATATATATAAATATAAATCTATATATATATATATATATATATATATATATATATATATATATATATATATATATATATATATATCTACACTTCCTTTATAACTTTTCAAGACATGATATCTACCACTATAAGCTGTCTTCAGCTGTTGCACTCGAGACCAATTTCACTCCAGTGCCGCTAAAGAACATTATAACACTCTAATTGCCCGCAACAGGTTGAAAATTTTATACAGTTAAAGAGGATCCCATGTTTTTCATTTGGATCATTGATGTTATGCATTTGTTTTTCGCTCAGTAAAATGTTATCGCTGTATCATTTTCCTTTTTATCCATTTACCTGTTTCGTGTCTTGCTCGTAAGCAGTTAACGTGAACGCAGGAAAGAGAAAGCCCTTGTTCATATTAGATATTTTTGCCGTCAGAATTACCGAGAGTAAATTGCTATTCAGTAAACGGATGACGAAATAGAAACCTACTTCTCAACTCCTGAATCGTTCCTATAAATAGGAATTTTTTCCAATATCTCAGCTTATCTTGGTATATCACTTTCCCTGTACATTTCGTACGTTGATTTCTTTTCTGGCATCTTTTTGCTGTAACCAACTTTACTTTTGTCTCCAAAGTTATTCCTACTTTGAACTTTACTTTTGTCTCCATAGTTATTCCTATTTCGCGTGACTAACTGTGCTGTACCATGATATTAATTTTTTTTCTTTTCTTTTTTTTTTGAGCTCGCACGCCACACCGACTTCACTTATTGATCAGGCTTAAGTTAAGGCCAAGTCTTGCAAGAGAAATTTTCGTCTGCTGGAACTTAAGCCTTATTTGTAGCCTATTGACCGAGAAACAAAGGGCAGTTATTATTATAACATTTGTTTGCTCAGGTCACTTTTTTTTTACTTTTCATCGTTTACTATGCTATACCTAATGCCATTTAAAGAAGATAACTATTAAGTGATGCGTATATTGTAGATGTTAATGTATGTAAGTTTTTAATATCTTTTACCTTTTAAATGATATTGTTATTATTAATGTTTTAAATGTGAAAGAACTTTTTTAAATAGCTTGTCAGTTTGAAGAAATCTTTTTTAAAACCTTATTTTAAAATAGGGGACAAATGCTTCATGTGAATTTGAAATGTCTGTTTCTTTTTAAAAAGACTATATGTAAATTATATTGCTAGTAAAATTGGGGGTTCAAGTGCTTTATGAAGATTTTAAATATCTGTCGCCACTTTAGGTAAATAATTTGTAAAGAAATCTCTTTATGATAAACGGTCTGTTTTATTTGAGAAGTCATATGGTGCCATATAATTTAAACAGTCGGACATCTTTTATTCACGTGTCAGAGAGTTTAATTTAGGTCACATTTGGAGGCTCCAATAAGAAAGTAGCTGATCTGAATACATAAGTTGGAAACAACCAGCATCTCCTGTTTATATGAATGTCTCAATAGTTAACTGAATAATTGTACTTTTCTGTTTATAGTTTTGTATGAGTTGTAATTAAAAAAAATTAGATTTTTGACTGAAATATCTTGTTCACCTAACTATCTCTCGTTCTCCTGTCATCAAAATTGCACACAGAGAAGCCAGTTTTTCATGTCTTCATCTAAATTACTAATTTCTCGCATCCGTAAAATTGGGGATTGTCTTGACAACGCGATTTCACAGTTCCGCATAAGTATTTGATTTCCTGATTTCCCGAATTAAGGTCATGTTGGGGAGACACTTTTTTTTCGTTCTCCTGAATGAGTGATTAAGTTTCGTTTCTTCGTTAGTCGAACTTGGACATTCTGTGTTCAACGACAACATGCTATAGAACAGGGCTTAGCACACACAAGCAAAGCTGGTGGACGGTCACTCACGTGTAGTGTCTTTTAATGCTAAACAGAAACTTAAATATTATTTTGTACTCTACTGAAACAGTTTTGCTTCATGCAATCATGAATGTATTGAACTGATAATAGGAGTCGCCCAACTCCCATTGTCACCCTTTTCTCTTAGTTATTTCCTTTTATCTTCCCATGAAATATAATTTTAACAGTTGACCTTTAGTCTTTATATTTCATCAATCAAGACGCTTGGATTTCTTATTTTTAAACAATACTTCTATTGTTAAACTTAACAACTATGTCTCTGTGTTTACAATGAAAAATTACTTATTCACCTCCCTCATATTTCCTTGAACCTTTTGACAATGGTAATGTGCTAATTGCTTCTCTCTCTCTCTCTCTCTCTCTCTCTCTCTCTCTCTCTCTCTCTCTCTCTCTCTCTCTGATTTATACACATATGTGTTCACAATACCAGGTTTAGTCTGTAAACCTTATCCTGATTAGCAGGTGAATGGGAGCCATCCAGTGAACACTTCATGCACCCTGCCTGCTGTAAGAAGTCTGGCTTGGAAATGTGGTGGCTTCATAGATATAGCGTCCAAGTGCACCATTCACCTCTATCTTGCGTGCACTTCCCTAATTTTAATTCCTTTTTAGGCCTTCCTGTCCTCCTCACTCATAAAGTGAATTATATACTCCTCATCAGTATCTCCTCCATCCTTTCCGATGACGAAGCCATGTCAAAATGATACATATCTACACTTTTTTTCACCCATCCTGGTCTTCTTATTCCATATATTTTACGCCAGTAATTCATTTCAACAGCTTCAAACTTTTTGCCTTTATTTTTATTCAGCACCCACACTTCATTTCCGTAAAGAGGAATTGGCTCAAAAATCCATCCATACATTTCTACCGTGACGTTCATAGATAATTTATGTCTCTTCCATTCATTTTGCTCACATGCGGCTATTTTTCTTATTTTACTTATATCTTGACAAACCTCGTCTCTCATCCCACCACCGTCCATTTCCACCTTCCGTATGGCATTAATTTGCTCTCTTCCTGGTTTCCATTCACATTTTCCCCTCACCTTTATCTCCTTGCAAACAAACACATTTTGCCTCTATCATATAAACTTTAATCCCTCAAAAAGAACTTATCTGTACACCATGCATTCTTAACAAATTCTGCGTTGCCTTGTTGTCAACACTGGCTTAAACGTTTTTTGTAAGTCTTTGGATGTCACAGCTTTCTCACGTTATTTTCAAGCTCCTTTCAACAAAAGATTGGTCCACTCACCACTTTCCTAGTCTAGAACATGTTTCTTCCTTTGTGAGTTCCTTTTTTTTTTCTTTTCTTTTTCAAAATCCTACCTTGCATCTTCCCTTTTGTTCTAATAACATTATGACCCTATAATTATTACAGTGGGTTTTATCACTTTTACCTTTATATATACAGTGGAGCCAGTTTTCTTATTGCCCAATAAGAAAGGCCTTTACCTCACTTCATACACTTCACACATACTGGTTAGCCACTCAATCTCTAACTGCAGTATCTCACTTGCAGTTTCATAAATTCCTGGAGTCCTTCAATTTTCGCAGTCTCTTAATTGCCCTGCTTGCATCACTTCTGTTCCACAAGAATGTTAAAACTTACACTGTTCCAAAGAGTAATTATTTTTAAATGCTTTTCGGAAAGAGAATATATAGAGGAATTTTATGATAGAAAGTTGCTGAATGTCGCTAATAGTGAAAGATCTGATCATTATATGCTTGAGGTAGGAGTCAAGTTAGAGAGAAAAATGAAAACATGTTGGTAAGGTAAACACGTGTTTGTAGGTGTAATGAGAGAGAGAGAGAGAGAGAGAGAGAGAGAGAGAGAGAGAGAGAGAGAGAGAGAGAGAGAGAGAGAGAGAGAGAGAAGGCAAGTATTGACGAAAAGGGGAGAAAATGAGTAAGAACTGGTTGGAGAATATGAGTCAATCGTTTTATCGGGAAATACATGCAGAGAGAAAAGGTAATAAACAAATGGATAACAGAGTAGGTGCTCTGTGATAGCTACCTGCTAATAAAGCTAACGAGCTATTTAGACCCATGTCTGTAGAGTCATCACCGTTTTATAATATATGAATAATAATCAAACACATGAATTTTATCTTGTTCTGTTTGTAGAAAAATGTCGTGGGAGAGAAGGTGTTAGTGGTATTCATTTGATGAGAAAGTGTTCATATTTTGAATGAATTGGGACAGTAACATTAACAATAATTCCATAATTCGAATTCTTACTTAAAAAAGCTATGTCACTCTTGTTAATTTAAAGGGATTTTTATAAGCGTGTTTTCCAAGAGGCATAGGTAGTTATCATTGTTGATTATAAGCTCGATCATGACAGTGACACTCATAATATACTGCTTTGGCTACATGAGCAAATAGCTGCCTTTTGTGGTCTTAGTAAACCTAAACAAACACAACGTTGTGTCTCTTTAATGCCAGATTCAACTGTGTATTATGTGAACGTAGTTAATTCTCTGTAAGACAGTTAAGTATCTCGTCTTGGTTGCCAATTTGACAACATAGTATTTCCACATATGGTTTGTCTATAGGTTCGTGTTTTATACTTTAATTACTTCAGTTAGCTAGGGCGAGTTGAGAGCGACAAGAAGAGTACTACTATACCTAGTAGGTAACTAACCTAGGTATCCTAGAATGCCATGTCCTGACCAGACCAGACCATGCCTTCCTAACTTCACTTAGGGTGATGTTCCCTGACCCGGGCGTGGGGGACTCATCCAAACATAGAACCCCTTATAGGTAGTACTAGTACCTAGTAATATTAAATATGGGAGCTTCCAAAGTATACATAGTACTACCTAGTACCTATACTAGTACCAGCTATGAGGTACCTACTACCTACCTAGGTAGGTAGTTTAACCCAAGCCAGTTTTACTGGCCGATGGTAGGTTAAGCAGTTTAAATAGCCTTTAGGTTATTACCTATGCCACTGTATCCTGTAATAGGCTAGGTAGCTTATGTCTTTGTTAATGGCTCCGCTATTTGTACTATTAGGGCTAGATAGTAATTAGCTACTATTGGGTGGTAATATAGCTAGGTAGCTATGGTTTCAGAGTGGGGTTCCCTCCCCTCTTTGGTGTTGGAATTGGTTAGGCCAGAGTTAGGTAACTAGGCTATTCCTTCATGGTAGAAATAAAAATACCTAATGTACTATTCTGTAAAATTTAATATCTACCTAGCTAGTTCCCCATAATCAATTTCAGCTTGGAAAGTTAAATATAGCCTACCTAGGTATACCTACCTAGTATACTAGATTTTTGTGTGATGTATTGTGTTACAGATTTCCATTATTTGTTGCATAATAGGCTACAGCATAGCCTAATTAATGTGCACATTTTATTCTACGGCTATACAGTGTCGCGTAGGTTATCAGGGATAGGGTATGAGGGGGCAGAATTGCAAGCTATAGGAATAGGCTCTAATTCTTTACAATTTCTCCAAACAAATATATGTATATATATGTGCTCTCTCTATTATATAGAATAAATCTAGATATAGTATATTATATAATATATATAATATATATATCTTATTATACACACACACACTATATGAGAGAGAGAGAGAGAGACGTAGGTTAGTATAGAATAATAGTTGTTTAGCACATTCTAAGTCCTCCAGAAAGCGATACTACATCCAATCAATATCCGTAAAATTGTTGACCTCCAATTTTACAGTAAAATTTTACTTTAAACCATACATATTTTCATTATTTTAAGGTGTGCTTTGAACATTTCTGGTGTTCCTTTTGTTATCAAATGACCTAACCACCCACACCTAACCCAACCTAAGCTAGGATACTAGGTCATTACCCTGGTGTATGATATTAGCTTTAAAACATTTTAGAAACTCACTTTAATCTGAAAAAGAGCATCAATAGGATTAAGGTCCATAGGGTACTATGTTCCACTTGTTTTGTTTATCCCCTACCCAGAGACCCCACTTTCCCACTGTGGTCCCAGAATGTAGCAAATAAGGGTGGGATCTCACATCTGTAAAAATACACATTTCTTAATTAAACAAATGTTAGACATGTTGAAAGCACACTTTAACCCATACTGTTTGTGCTTATATATGACCAGGCTGAATTTAAGGATGGCTAATTAAAAAAAAGATATCAAAGGAAAGAGGAAGATATGCATATGCACATGGGATAAAAAAGAAAGAAAGAAAGAAAAAATTATCCCCCACGGGAAGTTAAAAGTGAATATTTCCCACTCAGTGCGGGCCTCTTTTTCTAAGACAGTCATGAAAATATGCCAATTTTACCAAGTTATAAGTTTTTTTATTTATATTTTTTTTTTGTGTATGTGAAATTATAATTACACCTCACACATCATAACAGATAAGAGCTTTAAAGCAGTAACAAATTCTGAGTATATTTATAGAATATTTACGATGCATCCATGGATGGGAAGTTGCGACAACATTCCCCTTATACCACCTCAAACAAAACTGAATCTGTCCAAGCTCACTCTGACTCTCGTACTGTGATCTGAAGAGTTACCAATAGTGATAAATAGCACTTAGAGCATTTTTCATAAAAAATTCATGCAAACTGTATGGCGCACATTTGAACGTATACGTATGTATGTTATCCGTTCACAAGGGGTTAAAACGTAAGGATATTATATTTTCAATTCCACAATGCAATAATGGTGTAAAGTAAAATAATTCCATTTCCTTCATCCCATTTTGATGTGGACCCTGTCATGTAGCATCTTGTTCCCATAGTTCTTGATGGCTATTGTGTAACACACCTCTCGCCCAACATTGCTTTTTTTTTCTTCACAACATTGGCTTTTACCAGTGTTACCTTACACAGTTCTTCTTGTTTATGTTAATTATGATTTAATGGTTAGAATGCGGAAAATTTAAAGGTAAGACTGCATATTTTCCGATGTAGAATTATTTTCCGTGACGTAAATAAATTACATGTCACTAGCTTACATAAAGTATTTTTGATGAAGAAAAATAAAGGATTTCAATAAAATTAATTTGTATAAATAAGCAGGATATGTTTTATAACTGTTTACATAATAAACCATAAAAAGGCAAAGTGAAGAATTTTATTCCTCAGCGCCGTGGCCGTGGTCAGAATATTCACGGGAGGTTGCCAGATGTCACTAGAAAGCCACAATAGTTAACGAAATTCCTCAAAATGGCAAAACTGCTCTCACCTTAGTACATAAGTACTTAAGGTTGCTATATTGTATATTGTGGCACCTCAATCTGGTTGCAGGAAATTTAAATCCACCCAGTCATATGCTGAAGTCATGCCCTAGGAATATGGATTAGATAACTCTAGCCAATATGAATGTATCTGAGTGAAATGAATGATATAACCATATATCCCTGGCCAAGTCAGGGCATGGTACCTTAAGTCACGTTTGGAAGATAAGGTCTAGTTAGTTGAAACCAGAATGCCCTTGATAGGTTAGGCTAATGTTTTGTAACCAGTGCTCAACTACATGTCGGAACAAAAACTGTGTTCTTCCTTTGTTGTCAAGATTACAGAACAACGGGACAAACCACCCCAAATCATTGTTGTAAGCAAGGAATCTGTGAGATCTGGCAACTCCTGTGCATATGAGATGATAGCTGGTCAGAGACCGCGCACCGCCTCGTGACATATTTAGTCTTTCCTTAACCACCTTGGAGAGTAGATGCTATCATTTGCTCTCCTTCCAAGCCGGTTGATTTGTGCCTGTGTTTCTTATTTTTTAACCACCTTGGAGAGTAGATGCTATCAATTTGCTCTCCTTCCAAGCCAGTTGATTTGTGCCTGTGTTTCTTCTTTTGTCAGTGTGTTTGTGTCTGTGTTCTGCATTATGGATTCTACCGAGTCTCCATGGCCTCATCAACGTATGTGACCGGGCATTCGGGTTTTCCTTGCTCAAGGTTTTTAGCTGCTGTTTGGCATCTTGCACTTTTTTACCATTTTTTGGCTTGACGCGTTGCAAAACATCAGGTCAAGGCCATAAATCCTAACATTAACGTTAGTGCTTGTATCATTCCAAACTTTATCAACAACTATAGGTTTTGGACATTTTTTCCTTTTATTTTTGAGTTGGCTGAACATGTCTCAGTTAATTGCAAAAGGCCTTGGGGCCCTGAGATTGTGTAGGTTAACAAAAGTTTAGGTTAGGTATCATCCCTGGAAATATGTCTTTGATCTGCTTTGAAACAGGCCACGACTCACAGAAATAGGCCTATCCTGCATAACTTTACACTTTTACTGGTTTTCATAGGGAATAGTATTTAAACTAGTACACCTGAACCATATTCCCCTACATCTAGCAATAAATTGAGCTCCAGTGGGGTTTTGGGGTGAGAGGGGGAACAAATAAATGAAATACAATGAAGCTTACTAACTTAATCTGGGTTGTCTGGAACCCTCCCCACCCCCTCACCAGAGTGCTGAAGTGCAATAGTAAAATCCAGGTATCATCCTAACATAAACTAGGGGGCCAGTTCCTTATCTGGCCTTGGGAGAGTCACACTTAACCCCTTCCCCTGGACCCTCACTCAGCCTAACCTGACCTGCCTTACAGGACTATAAGATATTGGTAGTGGTTTATATAAGGATGCACTATATCTGTTTCAGCAAATTTGAAATATTTAACCTTACCTCTTATGAGTATATTTGCCATAGCTCAGTATTGAGATTCATAGATGTTACGGTGGGGCAGTAAGTTAAGCAAGGATTTCCAACAAGTTAACGTAAAATTATTTAGAACACCTAAAGCTAAAGGGCAAATCACATTTCAATGCTGATTTCAATTTCACTTTGATTGTTAAGCCTTACAGTGTGACTGTTAAACATCTTGGTGTCCTGTAACTTGAAGAAACCTTGAACTTTGGTGTCCTGTAACTTGAAGTAACCTTGAACTTCTCACATTATTAGTTTGCCTGATTCATTAATACATCCTCACCTGAATGATCACTGCATTTTTACCATTTCATAACGATGAAATATTCCAGGTCCAAAAAAAAAAACTTATCAGTAAACACAGTTTTGTGGCTTATAATTAATACAAATTGTAACCTGAAAAAATCAAAACTGACATTATTAAATCTTATAATGCCAGGAAGTTACACTTTTCATTCTGAAGATAAACTTAGTAAGTCAGTACAGGAAACTTATATTGTCAAGAATGAAAATTGCTTACACATCTTCGGTGCAATTTTTGGTGGTGTAATTTGAAATGAATAAAAAGTAGGTTTGATGTTCTCAGCTGTTACTGGTAGTTTGGCATATAACACTATAGTTGTCATATGCACCTGTTAATTATGGAAATATCCTGTATTTTAGTCATCTGCCCCAGCTTTAAACAGTATAATGTTGGAAATATTACATAATTTGCATAGTTTGAACAATTTAATTGGAATATGAAAGAATTTCAAGAATTGCTTTATAGTTGCAGAATAATCCATTGTCCATTATATTTCAGGTTTTGAAAGATGGCAAGTGAATCATCAACAAGTGGCTCCGGAAAACTGCGTCAGTTTGTGTGTGTAGAGTATCCTGGACTTATCAATAATGTTGACAACATGATAGAAACACTGGGTGGAATAGAGAAAATTTCAGAGGTGATCATTATGAAAGACATAGCCGTTAAGACTGACTTAGACTTTATTTTGAATAAAAAATTCTTTGTTTATTTAGATGTGTTTTAATATCTAAGTGAGTACAATACAGCATCCCCCATTCCCTTGTTTTTGCTTGGTCTGGTTGTAAGCAAATTTACCAGAGCTGCTCTTTGTCAACATTTTTGCAGTTTGCCATTCTTTATATATATATTATATATATATATATATATATATATATATATATATATATATATATATATATATTATATATATAAATATATATATATATATATATATTTATATGTGTGTGTGTAACTTACCAAGTGTCGTTATAGGTATCACCCCGCTCACTTACAAGGGTAAGAGAGGAACACATTCAGCAAGGAGTTAATTGTTTTCTTGCAGCTTTCAATTACAGACCTAGTTGGGAGCGCTCTGCTTGGATTTGATTTTTGCTGTATTTTGCCCACATATCGTTTGTTAAAGAATTGGTAGCCTAAGGGTTTGTTTTGTTTTTTTGGATTTAGTTCTCTGGTGGAGATAATATTTGAAAATTACTGATTTCTGGGCTCAGCTCGTGTCGGCCTATGAAATATCCTTAAGTTCATTATTTCTAGGTAAAATTAATCTAAAATTACCAGAGAAAAATAAAATCAAGAAAATGTCAGTAAAACTGACTCGCTCACTCTATAAAAGAAGTGTCGGTATGGGAATAGGGGCGAGTGGGATCACTACCACGAGTCATTTACCATTTAGACCTTCCAACATAAAATCCCCACCAGAGAGAGCTGATACTAAAGGGTGATGCGGCCGCTACTACTACTACTACCGACGCCACGCGGACAGCAGCGCCCCTAGCAGGCATCCTTAATCTTTAGCTTTACAGCGCTAGGTGCTCTTTTCACTTGTGTTGTTTTTCGCTGGATTATTATCTCCCATTACGATGGAACATGCTGCAATTGCTTCGGCTAAGTTAAGTGCCTCATAAGTAGTATTTCTTGGTATTCCAGTCTTCCAGGGACCAGTATTTTCCTTTTTATAGGTCATATACGGTCTCCCCCGCGGTTGACTCGTGGCGGCCGTGTGCCGCCTCGTGTTATTAAGAATTTCCCCGGTCTCCCATACTGGGACATCTTATGCTTATGGGCTTTTTATATTTACGTTCATCGTTTTATTACATCGATTTTATGGCTAGGACACAGCCCTTTTACCATTTTTCTCTTAGTTTGGTATTTAGGGCTAGACTGTGTTTTTCTGGCCCAGCATCCCAGCTCTTGCTCTTCATCGGCTACCGCTGGCTCCGAGTAGTCGACTGTTCTTCGGATCAGTTCGCCTCCTCCTGGGCTTCTTTTTCTTTTACTAAAAGTGTCTCTTCTTTCTTTTACGATGTATTATTTATCAGTGTTATTTAGGGTGTTAGGCTAGCCTAGGTGCTTTGTGCCATGTGTTGGTACAGGCTGGTTCACGTGGCCCCTCTGTGGTTGTGTTGCTATCGCGACTTAGGCCACCTACGATCACGTGTCCCTTAGCACCTTACCCTCCCCCTTCCCTCCCTACCATGTGATAGGGAGGGGTCTGGTGGATCTCCTTGGTTGTCACGACAACCACCGTAGCCTACCTCCCTCTCCCTCCGAGGAGGCCAGGAGTTCCGTACCAGCTGGGGTCTAGGGCGACCACTTGTCTCGGGTACCGGGTTACCGAGCGGGTAGTAGTAGGGACGTGGGGGGGGGGTAGGCCACCCCCCCCTCTCTCTTTCGTCCGCCGTGTTCACGCCGGGACCCCCCCCCATTTTTCCTCAGTCCCACCCTTCCCCTACCTTAACGGACGGAGCCCCTGCTGAAGCCGGGAGCCCCTTCGGTTATAGGTCCGCCTGGCTCCGCCAGGGGGCGGGGGCGGAAATTACTAGTATGGTCTGTTGCTTGCCTACTATATCCTGTTTTTCGCTACCGGAGGAGAGCTCGCTCCTTACCCGGGCACTCCTCTAGTAGACGGAAAGTATTATACCTCATTCTATACGGATATACCCTTACTGATACGATGACTTTTTAGTTTTTAATTTAATTTATGTACTATCTCCGTCGTTCTCCTCGTCGTGGTTTCATGGCTCCTCACCACTCCTGGTTGAATCTTTTTCCTGTCTCCGGCGTAAGCCTCAGACCTCCACCAACCGCCTAGCTAACCACACGTATTACGGGACGGCGGGGCCTCTAGTTTAATCTAACTTACATGCTCCGGCATGCAGCGGAGTATTTGTTAGGCTGTAAGTGTGCACTCTGATACTCATGTATCTCTCCACTTACAGGCTACCAACTGCCAGGTTCCAGGTTGCAATGCTACGTTGTACGACCCCTGCGCCCATGAAGAGTGTAGGACCCACGCCCCGTGTGCCACCAACCACAACGGGCTGATCGTTTGGCACCCGGAGGCATGCACCATCTGCTATGACCTCGTGAGTCAGCTTTTGGGTGGAGTAAGTTAACTCCTGGACATTTCTTCGTCTTATCATTCACTAACCCTTAGTTTTAAGCTTCTTTAAACCGTATCTCCGCCGCTAGAAGCTTTCCATATCGCCTTCTCTTACAGGCTTTGCCCCAGGAGTGAAGGAAGTCCGCTCTGGTCAACCCTTAAAGCTTGGGGGTTGGTGGGCGGCTTTCGGGAAGAACGCCGCCAAGGGCCAGCCTTATATGCTGGACAAGAAGAGCTGGCTGTCCAGATCTTCCCCGGAGGCAAGGCGACGGGGGTATGGGGTGGACCCCATCTCGGCAGCCCCACTCATAGCTTCTATTCAGCAGGAGGTGCAGCAGGCGTTCGGGTCCGTCTCGACGCAGGAGCCGGTCCCAGATGTGGCCAACCTGGACCTTAATCTCGAGCCTATGGCGGTAGGTGCAGAGGATTTGTTGGTTGAGGTAGGTGTGGTCGGGCGCTCAAGGTCTACCCTTGGGCGCTCCTGGATCTTCTTCCCTGTCCTTCTTCTTCTTCCTTCCAAGGCTTCACGGGTTCTGAGATCCTTGCTCGTTCTCCCGCTCTCTCTGTACCCCCGAAGTCAACGTGAGACAGAGAGAACAGAAGACCCTACATAAGACGACTTCTAAGAAGTCCTCGTCTTCTTCAGCTAGGAAGTCTACGACTTCCTATGCAGACGCGGTGAAAACGAAGCCTAGCTCTTCCTATTCAAAGAGCTCTAGAAGAGCAAGGCTTCTAAGGAGAAGGCTCGCGCTCCGGCCGAGCCAACGCCTTCTCCGGCATCTACCGGATCTACTCCGGTAACTCCGGTGTGGGGTGGCAGGACCAAGCTCTTTTGATCCCACCACTTTCTCAGCAGTAGTGAGCAACAAGTGGGAGAGATGGTTGGCTCCTCTGGTTCCAAGAGTTTGAGCAAATGTTTGTTGCCCAGCTGTCCAGTACGATCAACAGTCTGGTCAGTCCAATCCAAGACACCTCTAACCGAGTTAGAGAGCATGACGACCGCTTTGCTGGCCTCAATCAGGCCCCTCAGGCAAGCTCCCCTGTAGCAGGTACTGGTCTCTTACAGCTACCTCCTTATGAATCCCTACCAGCTTCTCTATGGATAATCCATGGAGAGTGGCTGCTTATGCCCCCTTCAAGGACGGCATGATTTCTACCCGGAGTGTGGAACTAGAAGGATTGAGGACTTCGAGTTCTACCCTCCCGGACTGATCAGCCTTTCATAGGGTATGCTAGGCTGACCGTAACTGCTCTCAATAGAGAGGATAAGATCTCCCGAGAGACTGTGCTATATAGTAGGGATCATGCACAGAGGGAATGGGTTCACTGGCTGGAGGATTGGGACTGTACCAATACCAAACTCCAGGCATTCTAGAGCCCCTTTACTATCTTCGCCACGGAGGAGGAGGCTTCTCTTCCGTTCGCTACTAGGTAGTAGAAGCGACTCTACAGGCAGTCCTCAAAGACGAGCCCATGCACAGTTGAGGGAGGCGGAATCTACATCTCCGCTCTTCCCATCCTTCGGAGAATTGTGGGGTGGGAGAACCTACCTGCCACTTCTCAGTAGGTAAGCTGAAAGCCAGACTGCGCGATGGATCAGTTTTGGCGAGAAGCTCCGAGACTGCCTGATAGCCTTATTCAGGCAGAGTTCGATGCCCGTAAAACAAGATTTGGGAGGTCTCTTAACTCCCTTATCATTACGAGATGGCTGCCCTGTCCTATGCTACACCGCTGTTCAAAATTACTGGCTAAATCCCAGCTCCAGACGGTTCAAGCCGATGCTTTTGACTTCTTCTTAGCCAGAAGGAACTGCCGAAAGCATGTCTTGCAGGAGGTAACTATCAGGCATGAGCCTAATAGACTCCTAGCTTCCAGCATGTGGGGTGCGGGACCTCTTCCCAGAGGCCTCTGTGATGATGGTGCACCCACGAGGCTGCTAGGCTTAACCAGAGCCTTAGAGCCAGATGGGGCATCTCTTCCAAGAGGAAACAAGAGATGACCGCCCCTGCTGCTGGTAAGAAGTTAAAGAAAACGGGTAGGAGATTCCAACCCTATCAAAAACAACAGCAGCAAACAGCAATTTTCGTTCAGGCCGTCCCAGTTACACACGAGGGACAGCCGTCAACCTCAAAGCAGACACAGCCCATTCTCCTGTTGTCTCCTCAAAGCCAACCTTCGACCTCATACGCAGTCTCGCCGGCCTTCAATTCGATGTATGAAAGCCAGGCCTACCCAACCTTCAACAGGTTCTCTAGGGGGAGCAGAGCGAGAGGTCACTTTTGCCAGCGTGGCACAGGAAGAGCTGCAAGAGGCAAGCACTTCAGAGGAGGGCGCGGAGGTCAACCCGCTCAGCAACAGTGAGGCTCCCCAGGTAGGAGGGAGGCTGTTCCTCTTCCGTCACAGGTGGGGGTTCAGCAAATGGCACGAGCATCGTGTCCAAAGGATTGGGTTGGAGTTGGATCAAAGATCCTCCTCCAATCAAATCATTCTATCAAGTACCATCAAAGGAGTTGACAGATTATGCGGAGGAACTCCTTCAGAAAGGAGCTATTGCGAGAGTCAAGCATCTAAAATTTCAAGGTCGCTTATTCAGCGTGCCAAAGAAAGGCTCAACAAAAAGAAGGGTAATCTTAGACTTGTCAAAGCTAAAACTCTTTCATTCGTTGCGACAAGTTCAAAATGCTCACCATCTCGCAGGTACGGACCTTACTTCCCCGTGGGGCCGTCACAACCTCTATCGATCTTACAGACGCATACTATCATATCCCTATAGCCAGCCACTTCCGTCCATTCCTAGGCTTCAAACTAGGAAATCAGAAGTTCTCATTCAAAGTGATGCCCTTCGGTCTGAATGTAGCCCCCAGGGTATTCACGAAAATAGCAGAAGTGGTAGTTCAACAGTTGAGAACTCAAGGGATAATGGTAGCAGCATACCTCGACGATTGGTTGATCTGGGCACCAACGGTCGAGGAATGCCTCAAAGCCACGAAGAAGGTAGTACAATTTCTGGAACATCTGGGGTTCCAGATAAACAAAACGAAATCCAGACTCACTCCGGAGTCTCGTTTTCAGTGGCTAGGAATCCAATGGGATTTGTCTTCCCACAATCTGTCAATTCCAGTGGTCAAAAGAAAAGAAATAGCCAAGTCTGTGAGACAATTTCTCAAATGCAAACAAACATCAAGGAGAAACCAGGAAAGAATCCTAGGTTCTCTTCAGTTTGCCTCAGTGACAGACATCCTCCTGAAAGCAAGGCTGAAAGATATAAATCGAGTTTGGCGATCGAGAGCAAACGTCAAATCTCGGACAGTTGTCAGTAATTCCACAGATCCTTCGCAATCAGCTCCGTCCATGGACAAAAGTGAAGAATCTTGCCAAATTGGTACCCCTTCAATATCCCCTTCCAGTGTTAACCATTCACACGGACGCCTCCCTGTCCGGTTGGGGGGGATATTCTCAATTCAAGCAAGTTCAGGGGACTTGGTCAGTTCAGTTCCCGCCAGCTACCACATAAACGTTCTGGAAGCAATGGCAGTATTTCTTACCCTGAAGAGACTCCTTCCCCGAAGAAGTCTCATCTAAGACTAGTTTTTTTTGGACAGTGCAGTGGTAGTACATTGCATCAAAAAGAGGAGGGTCCAAATCCAAACACGTGAATCATGTCATGATAGACAATCTTGCTCTAGCAGACAAGCACAGATGGCATCTGTCTGCCACCCACACCTGGCAGGGGTAAGAAATGTGATAGCGGACGCTCTGTCCCGGTCAGTCCCTCTGGAGTCAGAATGGTCCCCTAGACGACAGGTCATTCCAGTGGATATGCCCGGAGAGTCCCAGTCTCCAAGTGGATCTCTTCGCCTCACAAGCGAACCACAAGCTCCCTTGCTATGTGGCCCCCAACCTGGACCCTCTGGCCTATGCCACGGACGCCCTGTCGTTAGACTGGAATCAATGGAGGAAAACTATGTATTTCCTTCAGTGAATCTTCTTTGAAAGTCTTGAGCAAGCTGAGAACTTTCAAGGGACTAGTAGCTCTGATTGCTCCAGACTGGCCAAAAAGCAACTGGTATCTCTGCTTCTGGAATTGGGTCTCCGACCTCAACGGATTCTTCCCAATCCCAAGCTGGTCGCAATCATACAAACTGAGGACTGTGTTCGCTTCCTCAGGACCAATTCTTCAGACCCTAACTTTATGGACTTCATGAAGTTTGCGGCTAAAAAGATGCTAACATTGATCCTCTGCATTAAAACCCCTCTTTCTAGAATCAGATAAAAGAGAGTCAACTATTAGGACAATATGACTCCAGCTGTTAAAAAAACAAAATTAGCAATCCTTCCTGAAAGAATCAAACACTACAACCATGACAGTTAACTTAGCTATATCCTTTTTCAGGTCCTTGTTTGAAAAGGCTTAGCAACTAGCACTATTACTACTAATAATCGGCTTTGAAGAAAATCTTTTTGGGTTTGTTGGGTTTCCAAATAGACTTAACAGAATCTTACTTTATGTCTATTCCCAAAGCCTGTGCTAGACTTAGACCTTCTCAAAGGCCTACTTCAGTTTCATGGTTCTTAAATGATGTCCTCAAACTAGCCTCAGATACTGACAACTCGTCTTGCACATTCATAATGCTACTTAGAAAGACGTTATTTTTGTTAAGCCTGGCTTCAGGAGCCAGAATTTCAGAACTGTCGGCTCTATCCAGAGATGCGGGTCATGTGGAATTTCTCCCCTCAGGAGAAGTTCTACTTTCTCCGGATCGTAGCTTTTTGTTTTAGCTAAATGAGGATCCCCTTGCAAGTGGGCTCCTTTGAAAGTCATCCCAACTTCCGCAAGATCCTTCTCTTTGCCCAGTATCAACTTTAAGAGCCTTTCTATCTCGTACATCCTCTAGATCCTCAGGTTCTCTCTTTATGAGAGAAAAAGGTGGCACTTTATCAGTGAAAGGAATCAGACAACAGATCCTTTACTTCATTAAACAAGCCAACCCTGAATCATTTCCAAAAGCACATGATATCAGAGGAGTAGCCACCTCAATTAATTATTTCCAACATATGAATTTTGAGGATCTTAAAAAGTATACTGGATGGAAATCACCGACAGTCTTTAAACGTCATTACCTGAAGTCCTTGGAATCTTTAAAATTTTCAGCAGTAGCAGCGGGAAACATTGTTTCTCCTGATACTGCACAGTAGTTGTAGTATAGATCCAGGTCTCCTTTCTACCTACCTCGTCCAACATGCCTCACCCTATTGCCATGCTACTCGGGATACTCTAGCCTTAGCCGCTAGAATCATATTGGTGGAATGCCCCTTATTTTTTTGCTAGGGACATCCACGTTGTGTACATGTAATGTACTTCAGTGTTTCTACCCTTATTTTTATGCTAGGGTAGAACACAATGAGTGTATATTTTGTAAATATCTAATTAAGTGAATCATTCTATATTATTTTTGCCATTACACTATTATGTATCACCATGTCTAGTATAAGCTAATTTTAAGTACTTTATATTGATTGCTTTCTTTACCCTGCCATTGTTTAGTATAAGTTAGCTTTAAGTACTTTTGTTTGTATACTGTAATGTTCTTGATTCACTTATATTACTTTTTTACTATTGGGTTTCATTTGTCCTTTTTCCCATCTTGTCTGTTTCTCTGGTACTATTTCATAGGCCGACACGAGCTGAGCCCAGAAAAGGGATTTTGACGTAGGAAAAATCTATTTCTGGGTGATTGGCTCGTGTCGCCCTATGAAACCCACCCTGTTTCCTTTTACCCACCCTTCAGGACAAGATGTTCATAGATTAAGGATGACCGCTATGGGCGGCTCGCTTGTCCGCGTGGCGTCGGTAGTAGTAGTAGTAGCGGCCGCATCACCCTTTAGTATCAGCTCTCTCTGGTGGGGGTTTTATGTTGAAGGTCTAAATGGTAAATGACTCGTGGTAGTGATCCCACTTGCCCCCTATTCCCATACCGACACTTCGTTGTTTTATAGAGTGAGCGAGTCAGTTTTACTGCATTTTCTTATTTTATTTTTCTTCTGGTAATTTTAGATTAATTTACCAAGAAATGAATGAACTTAAGGATATTTCATAGGGCGACACAAGCCAATCACCCAGAAATAGATTTTTCCTACGTCAAAATCCCTTAATTAACCTGATTTTGACATTTTCATTATGTCTGACGGTAGCTCTGTTAGTGTAAGGTATTGCAGGAAAGGCTGTAGTACTTACACATTTGACAAAGGAGAGGTACAACTCGCAAACTTTGTTCAATGATTGCAGGGGAAAAGACCTGCAACAAATGTGAATGTGGGATGCAAAAAGTGGAAATTGTTAGGTTCTCACTTATCTAAATTGTATAGAGATAGGAAATGTAGGGTGGCCGCTATAGCGAAGTTTAAAACTGTAGGTTCTAAGACATTAGATAGTTATAATAAGTCTGAAGATAATGTAGACTGTAGTATCTCTGCTCCTACTTTGTCAGCTGTTCCCAGTCCTCTAATTAATCAATTGACTCCTTTACCCAGTGCTTCCGATCCTGACCCCATTGCCAGCCTTGAATCGAAAATTGTGTGTGGAAGGTTCAGTACCTATCCTTAAGGATAGAGAATAGATTATGATTGTTGCTAGTGCAGTGGAAGAGGTGGCTGTTCATCCCGTCAACACTCCTCGGCAATGATCACTGGTGTACGTACTCCCCTGCATCTGGGAGCATTCATACTGGATGCCGTAGGGAGGTCAGAGGGGACTACCCACAGACAGTTGTCCCCTCAGACCTTTGCTGATGGATGGCTGTTGGAAAGGCATCCAGAGGCTAGTGAAGTGTCAGTGGAGGAGGTGACTTTTTGTCCCACCAACGCTTCTAAGCAAAGGTCACTAGCGTACTCCCCTACCTCTGGAGCAGTCATACTGGACACTAGGGAGGTCAATGGGGACTGCTACGGACTATTGTCTTCTCAGGTGGACCTGTTGTAGTATCCTGGTTTATGATGAAAGATAGCCATTGGAAAGGCATCTACAAGGTAGTGCACAGGCTGTCCTCAAGTTCGGAGGGGTACAGTCCTGAGAATAGGCGCCAGTGGTGTTTTAGTGATGAATCAAGGCCATTGAAAAGGCCTGCATTAGACTCAGTGTGCTCTACTGCAATGCCGTGCAGTCTTTGGGACCCCTGAACATTTCTCCTTGGATCGGCCTGTGATTGCGCCCAAGCCCTCCACTATGTCAAAACGTTCTTCGTCTTCCAGAGAACACGAAAAGCAGCTGAGCTGCCTTTGGTCCCTAGGCACCCATTGGCACCTGAACGCACAGGGGCACCTGACTCAAGTTTTTTCTTTCTTTCGCCACTTTGTGAAAAGAAGTCTACAAGCAAGAATTTGCCAACACACCTACCTTCAGAGATTAGAAGAGTGGTGCCAGATGTGCCTGTTTCTACCTCTAACCTGTCCCTAGGCACGAGACATCGCTATTCAGTGACAATTGTGGGATATTCATCATAAGCAGATGTTGAACCAGCCTATGCAAGGTAGGCTTCCCAAGATGGTTCTGTCTGCCTTGGCCAGGAAGGCGCTTAGTTTGCTAGACAGTTGGGTTGCTGAGAAAAGGGAGCAGTGGAAAGCCTCATTAGTTAACCCCCTTCTCACCTTGTTTGATGAAGGTACGTATTGGACATACAAAACCGGGGAAGCTCCCTCTCTGGGAGTAAATTGTCAGAGCTCATCAGCTCCTGCTGAAAGGAGGTATGTACGAAGTTATTCTAACCCCCATCATTGAAACTTAATTGGTGGTTATTCAGACAAGGTGCTTCTTATACCCTATACTAGCTGTAAGATGCTTCCTGAAAGGACCCAATCTCCTTTCCTTTTTCTGGCTCTGAGGAGGACATCACCTACCTCACCCATGGGAGGACACAGAAAGGATGTAAGGCAGTCCTTGACCTTTTTGGATGAACTTTTGGGTGTTTCTCTACAGTAAAGGCAGGTTTCTAGGCAGAGGACATGTATTTCCTCATTCTACCAAAGGGACATCATCTGCAGATCCCTAGATATTGTCTTGGGACCTGCAGTGGTAGCTCAAAAGGTGTAGACACCCAACTCTGTTTGGACCGACAAGTATCCTGCTCAAGTATTTTCATTTGAGTTAAGACTGGATTATGTATGATAATTGACTGGACTATCTTCCCTTATTCCTTTCTGCAACAGCATCTAGTCCAAGGTTTCAGCTGGGTTTCGACAGATACTGGTACCTTCACTTTGAGCACCCAGTCTTACCTTGATGTCTTAGAGGTGGCTCCATACTCCCCGGATAGTGCTATTTTCTTGGTCACTTAGTGTTAACTAGAATTAGCTGCTGCCTTACTTGAATTTCCTTATGGTTTTCATGAGTCTCTCAAGCAAAGCTTCTCTCTGGTCCAGAGGCCTACCATTCTGCCACCATCCCATATGCCAGATGGTTTAGGAAGTTAAAGGAAACGTCACATCCCCTGCTTACATTTGTGACTTGGTGCACAACTTTTCTAGGTAGGGTTCGACTCCAGCCATTTGTCAGAGATGATGTCTTACCTAAGAAGTAAATCTCCTACATATTACATTTGTGACTTGGTGCACAACTTTTCTTGGTAGGGTTCAACTCCAGCCATTTGTCAGAGATGATATCTTACCTAAGAAGTAAATCTCCTACATGTAAACCAGTTATCAGAGATGATATCTTACCTAAGGAGTAAATCTCCTATTTGTACGTATATGAATAACAATACATACTGTAGTTTATATTTCTATAGGAACAAATAAAAAAATTTGTAAGTAATTTGTATTTTTCTTAGGTATACAAATCAGAGCCGTTTAATTTCTTTTCAGCTGAAGGGAAAAGTAACTAGGTATATACCATCTACAATGACCATCCCAGCTAGCTCTGAATAACTTTCCTATATAGGTGGCTTTGGTAAGAATATCTTGGAAAAATACAGATATAAATGTGTTATTGTAAGTCAAAAGAAAGCATACCTAATTACATTTACTGTCTGAGGCAACCAGACTTGGTAGTTGAATATGAACAAAAAACCAAATATTAATTTTAACATTATGTACCTGTAATAAGAGTAGAATTAGCTTTATAGATATAATTAGAATTAGTTTTTTCAATAACTAATTCTTTCTTACAATATTTTCAGGTGTATTGTGAGGATAATCGGAGAATGGAGCTCCGTTTTAGACCTAATGATGTATATTGCAAACCTACGTGTGGTGAAAGGCACAACTCCACTGCTTTACTGATCCGTGTTGTTCGGAGGAAGAAAAAGAGAAAATTGAAATTAGAAGGAGGAGGTAAGTAAAAAATCATATTGCAGTGCACTCCCTGAACACCTGAATTAGCCTTGGTCGCTGACCAGCCTGAACTATATCCCCACATATTTACCCACTAAGTGGGTCATTTTAACTGTCAGCGTTACCAACACTGTAGGTAAAACCTAGTCAAATGAGTTACCTGTGTTACCTTTGGCAACACTGCTGCAAATACCAGCCACCGGAGGCCTGTCTCCTCAATTGTTCCTTGTTTGTCATGCTGTGCGGATTAGTCCCACATCAGGTGAACTTTTGGTCATTTAACCCGACCCCATTTTAAGAATTCTCATATTTTGGATATCAGATTACAACTTTGGACTGTTATTAACATTTTTCTCCCAATTTGACATTGTATCGGTACTTTGTACTCGCTATGGATAAGTTAGAAAATAAACGTCACCGTCAGCAAATCCCTCTGCTTCTGCTTCATCTACAGTTTGACAATCGACCCCTCTACTGCTGGACATGTTGGTGCTCATCGGTTCTGCACGCCCTACAAGCGTAGGATGAGTAACCGCAGACATGATCAACATTCTCTTTGTTATCTTGTGTAGGAAGGTTTAGGGTAATACCAGTCAGATGTGACGAGTTGTGTGTCTTGGTCAGGAGACAAGGAAGCATTAGAGTTAGTTATTCAAGAAATTAGTGGACAGGTTATCATCTAGTATGTCTAGCCTATTTCTAGCCTGACGAATAATTTAACTAAGAATAGAGATAGTGGTAGTAGTAGTATATAGTTGATTCTAATGGTTCTTTTTCAGCCCCCGCTGCCGGTTCCAGAACCAGTCCTGACGGGTGGCGGGGTTCATGGAGAACTGAAAGCCTCTGAGTGGGTAGTTTCTGCCTGCCCCCCCCCCAGCACGGAGCAGGCAGTGTTAGCAGCAGATTTCCCCCTCTCTCAGTGTGTGTAAGTTCTGAGGATGATGTAAATTTAGGTCAGATACAGACAAGTAGGGATAATAGGTTCTTAGTGTTCAGAAAGAGAAGTCCTGGTTTCTTCAGTTCGGATTCTATTATATTAGTTTATAGAGGGACGATTTGTCTTTAGAGCCATCTTTGGTTTTTTCTTGCTTCGAGTTCTTTGCAACAGAAGCTTTCTAGGTTCATGGTTGGTCGTTCAGGGGTGTTTTCGGGTCTGTTGGGTTCTTTTTCTTCCGAGGATAAATTTCGTTCATCTTGCGATGGTAGTAAACTTGGTGATCAGGTTTTCAATTTGACTCTACATATACATATATAGTACGGTAATTGTTAATATCAACTAATTCTCGGTGCAATGCATATTGACCTAAAATAATTCAGTATGTAGAGAAATTGAAGAACATTAACCACAGTTAGCCTAGCGTTCACAATGATATAGCGTATGCATATACAGTAGCCTAGCCTAAAGTATTCCCTATACTACATATTGGTATAGTAATAGTTTAGTAATAGTGATAATGCTGTAGGTTCAATGCCTTCTGACTTCAGATAATTCAGTACAGGTGTAGATTGAACACAAATCGAGAATCGGATCTTAGGATAATTCAGTACGAAATGTAATCAAACAGGAATGAAGATCAGATTCGGTCCGACTTCAGCATTATAATAGTATTATATGTATCATCATATTAGCGTAGTATAAATACTAACTTAGCAGTCAGTTTCTCGCTCTGGAATCAGCTGATGGCGAATATGAGTTTGCATTGCTGTATTTAACTCATTCTTGTCCTGGTTGGCTAGCATGACTGACGTAACAGCTTTTCCCCACATATCCCATGTTTGTCTTCTTGAGAAGAGCGTGTTTTTAACTATGTTGACATTTTAACATAGCTAATACATAATGGTATCTTGTGCCATATAAGTCAGATATCATAAGGAATGTGTACATTTCATTGCTTTCCAAGAAATTCCCTCAGGTGACGGAATTCTTTTGTATGACGTCTTCATCCATTTAGCAGACAAATTTCTGTCAGTAATTTCATTATGCTTTGTCAGTTACAGTTACAATATAATTACCAGTCGTATTATCAAATTACAATTACAACTGAAATTAATATTAGGGTAAAGGTTTACATTTAAATTACCTTAAAAATGTGTAATTGATTACATTTCAATTGAATTACAATTACACAAGCTTGTTAAGACACAGCACAGTTGTAGGGGGGCGTGGCCTAGGCAGGCAGTGATGCTGTCTAGTCAATTTCACTTGGTCTCGGCGAATGTTTTTGTTCGTAGTTAGCATAAATGAATATTTGGATACTACTTAACTTATATGGAATGAAGTCATATTGTTCGTCTTTCGATGTAATTTTAAGTCCAAATTTAACTAATATGTTTAATTGGAAACTAATTTTTTTTCCCTCCGTTAATAGATTGCATAAATTTTAGTGATTCCGTTCATTTTCGCTCATTTTCATCAGTATTACAAGTTTTACGTTATTTATCTTTGGTCTGTGTGAAAACAACCATAAATGAGCTCTTTCATGTAGTTTTATTTTTACCACGGCTGTGTTTGAATTCATATAAAAGCTTGGGAGTTTTATCCATGTTGCAGATGCATGTAATCTTACCTTATCTGCTGCTTCAGCTACATTGAGAACATAAATACGGTAAATGATTACTGTTGTACGCGGATTGAATACAATAAACAGGTGTTACTGTTGGATTTGATCATATTAGCAAACAATGTAGTTTCTCATTTGGTTGTTCATGACCGTACACAGTTGTATGAGTATATATTGTTAAGATAATACTTATTAACTTAGAAAATGGTGTAAAGTTATGGAGGTAGAGAAGTTAGACGATTGTAATTTGGCTCTCTCTCTCTCTCTCTCTCTCCTCTTTCTTCATCTTACTTTCCACCCGCTCCTAACACTTGATTCATAGTGCAACAGAGGAGGTTTTTTCTCCTGTTACTCCTTTCAAACTTTTTACTCTCAATTTCCTTTTTAGCACTGAATGACTTCATAGGTCTCAATACTTGGCCTTTGGCCTAAATTCTATTTTAAACCCATTTATCTCGCTGCCTGACTGCGCACTGCTGCCTTCACCAGCTGCACTCGAGATATGGAAAGACTTATTTTCAAAATGTAGTAGTGCTGATCTTAATTATTAACCCCATCATAAAATCAAATTATTATAAGATGAATTACAGTAGCTTGAATATGGACTGTATTTTGCCATTAACACAGCAGAGCAAAGAGTTTTCAGAGTTTCATCCTAAAATTTGGGGGTTTCAACAATTCCCTCTCTCTATCTTCGGGGTTGAGGGAAGTAATTTTGGCAGGGCTGTCTTCTTAGCACCTTTCTCGGATCCTGTATTTCTCAGGTTGCTGGTATGGAGGCTTCAAAGGCAGTTGCAGAGTTTTCTGGAACTCCGTATTATTTGAGATGAATCTTACCTATACTGTTAAATTTAGCTATATCTTCCCGCCGATTAGGCGAGTCGGTATTCAAACAAAAAATTTAATGGCTGCCCAGATGACCGTCTAGTTTACCTGTTCTCCACCAAGTGTGTTTCGAATGGTTTAGCTCTTGTCAGAACTCTCCTTGCCGCCATTGCAGCTAGGCAATTGTTGGTATTCTATGAAGTTTGGCTGTTTTACACCTGTTTACGGTATTGTAATTTCATTTTCCTAGAATATCTTCCATCGGAAGCAAAACCAATAACATCAGGCTATGTAGGAATGTTTTTGGTGTAACCAGGATGTTGAAATTGGAAGTTGATCAACATTCCTTTGTACTTGCAAGGGTACAGAGTGTGATTTTGGAACTACTAGATGTGAAGAATGTAGGGAATTGTTCTGGGAAATTTATACCTGAATATTTCTCATATAGGAAAGACTGGAAACTAATAGATTGCGAAAGCAATTATAGTTAGGTCGGGACTTATATCTGTCAGGCCTTCCCTACCCAGACTAGGCATTTTAGTAGACTGGTGTTGACTTCTTTTGTAGCTCCGCCTTCTGCTCCCCATTCGGTTCGGGGAGCGTGTCAAGAGGTTGGAACATTGAACCTATATTTGGTTCTAATACCAGTTGGGCTGGGTTCGTGGCGGGAGTATTCCAAGTCCCTCCATGGTGTGCGCTTTTTTGTGTTCCCTGTTAGAGGTGGGGTGTTGGTGCCCTTGTCTGTGCGTGGCCTGAGCCTAGGACTGCCCTGCGACAGTTAGTGGTGGCCGCTGCCGGGGAGCCAGGTCGGTTCTCGGGGCGGTGGGATTCTGTGCCCTCCAATACCTGCTTCGCCCTTTTCATGGGATGAATCTCGTTTGGAGCGTTTGCCAGTGACCGTTGGAGAGCGTTGGTGCTCGCGCCATAGGCGCATTCTGTCGTCTTTGGCACCTGGTTTGGGGTGTTAGTGTGCATAGGTTTGATAATGTGCAATACGTATAGGTGTAGATATTTTGTTGCTTTCTTTTTCTTTCCTGTGGGGAAATGAACTTGAGACTTACAGACATGCTGGTGGATTTTCAGTCTAGCTATGTTGTCTCGCCTCTGTGACTGTTTAGAGAAGTGGAGACGCCAACCCAGCGAGTTTGTGTAGCCAGCTTAGGGTTTGTCGCCAGCGGGAGTTTTTAGCAAGGAAAACGAGTAACTCATTTCTGATGCTGTAGGGTAATGTCCTCATGCTTGTACTCACTCGGTTTGGAAGAAGTGAGAACACTCTCACTTCTTGTCTGATCATGCAGCTCGGTTTAAGGTGATAAGGGATTATCTATTGGTAGTCTTGTTTTATACCTTTCTGGGATAAGTGCAGACTCAGGTTCTGGGATATGGACTGTTGCAACCTCCTACCTTGCATGGAGAGACTTGGGACCTGTACGTTACTGGTGGAAACAGTGAAGGGCAGTTGTGATTCTTTTTTGGTCATCCTCCACTGGTTTAATCTCCCTCTTATAGCTTCCTTTGTCTTCAGCAGAAATCTCTCATAAGTCTCTTTTTAGTAGGAGATTTTATATAGAGGGAATGATGGTCCAAGGGTAATTTTTTAGGACGAGCTGTATGCATAGGTAATTGGAAATATTCTTGGATGTTTGGAGACTGAATACTAACAGGAAGTGTCTGCCCACATACTTGTTGGTTTTCTAGCATGGTTTTAGTGCCTTTCCAAAGAACGGTCAGACTTGTGGTACACATGCAGAATGTATTTCACTTATCAATACATCTGCAGTCATGCAAGTTCCTTCAAGATGTTTTTACTAGAAGGTATTGCTGTTCTGTCCACTTTGTTTGGGTTAGTGTGCAGTCCTCTATAAGTTATGTGAGGGACTTGTTCCTCATTGGTGGATGGTGTCAACTTTAGGAGCAAGACACTTCTACTGAATTAGTGATTCAAGTTGGCCAACTCTGTCAACAGTATTCCAAAGGCCAAGGTCCTGTTGCTTCTTCTGGCCAATTTCTATGCATTATATTGTTAATTCTCTATATCCCCATTCTTTTCTAGTGATGTGGGGATGATACTTAATTATGCATGCTTGTCGATCAAGATGAATAGTCATGTGTTGCTGGAAGAATTTTGGGCCTGAAGGAAACTTCCTATATGGTAAGGGCTTTTCCTCATTAGGAAACATGGCCTCACAGGATATTTTCAGATAATCATGCTCAATTAATGTACAGTTTCAGAGTAAGAATTACGACTTACAAATAAAGTTTATTAAATTTGTAAGTAATCCAGAACCAACTTTGGCTCCAGGACTGTAGGAGGGACTCTGTAACCAAGAATTGTCCATTTTGTTCTTAAACCTAAGTCCAGGTTTTGGTCTTTTCCCTCTGTCATGCAACACATAGTATAAGTAGTGTCATTACACTTTCATGCAACATAGAATGGTCAACAGTACACCTGGTAAAACTTTTTAGATAGGGCAGTGTAAAGACACCAGGATGCTTAGCAGGTTTATTCCTGCTCAGAAACAAAGTCTGTGGGAAGTTTGCTGCTTTGAGTGAAATGAAACAACACATGAGTGAAATGAAACAACTTATTGGTTTGATCATTCATTCTGTGGAAGAACAGTGTTTAGCAATTGGGGATTCAGGAAGAACAATTGCCTACATGGGCCTTTACGTCCGTAAGTTTGGCACTTGCTGTGGATTTAAGGAGCACTCATTTAGACTTCCTAGTATATGTAGATGAACAGGGACATCCGAAAGATTACTACTACTTTATTGGCCCTCAGGCTTGAGCAGTGGATGTTTCCTTAAATTTTGCCTAATTCAGACTCATAGGCCTGCCTCTCATATCTACTCTGAATACTATTGAGAAATTTCAAGTTCAAGAATAGCTTAGTGTCTCCTGTAGAGCCCTTGTAGCCTCAGGGCACAGCCTCAGGGCAAATTATTTTCAGAATTTCCAATGCTCTCGGTATATGTCTCATTCTTCTGTTGAGAAGAAATCAACTCTACTACACAATTCCATACTTAGTGCTTAATGACTCTATGGGTCCCAGTGCTTGGCCTTATGCCAAAATTACATATTACATTCCACAATTCCATACAGTTTCATTAACTTAGGCATCTCCTTAACTGCTTGGAGATGTTAGAATGTCCCCTCCCAATAATAAGATTTTCAAGTTATCATAGGATCTGCCCTTAATTTAAAACTGCCATGGCCTGGGGTCAGAAGCAGTGGTCTGTGTATTGCTGAGGGTGCCATTCTAGAGGAATTTTCAACACCTGGATCCTTGTAGATGTCAGTGTTTTCTGTTTAGAGGAGATAAGACTTTTCAGTCTACTTCCAAAGTTGTCGTTCCATACATTCTTTCCTCGGTATTGCATCAAGTACTTTTAGATCTTGCTGAGGACCAGCACTGTAAGGTGTTGAGATTGAAGCCCCTTCATCTCAATATCAGTCTATCTCCAGAGTTTAGATGCGGGTCTAACTTTATCTGAATTTACTGTAAAACTTTTATTTAGAACTAGCAGTGGTTAATAAGTAAATTTATTGTCAGCACCCTTCTTTAAGCTGGTGTAAAGGGAATGCTATTTTAGCTCTCTGCTTTAGAGCTGAGGGTGATGTTAAGGCTATGCTTTACAGTGCCCTGTAAGAATTCCAATGTAACCCCTTAGTGGGGAAGAAGAGGAAACTTCTCTATCCTGTTGGGGCATTTAAATTAAAAGGTTAAACCTAGAACTTTTTTATCATTCTTTTAGAAACCTTGAACATCTTTGTCTAAAGGTAAATGCTGGAAGAGGCAAAGTTAACCTTTTGTTTTGTGGTTTTAAGAAACATAGATGTTGTCAAAGGTTAAACCTGGAAGAAGCAAAAATCAACCTTTTGTTTTGTGGGTTTAGAAAACCTACTATGAGATTCAGGGTCTCTGTAACACGGTTTTTTGGACTTTGTTACTTGTCAAAGCATCGGATGTAGCTGAAAGTTGACATATGTATATTTTACAACCACACACAAATTTTGTCAGCATTATCAATAACCTAAACCCGATAGTTTTAATTTTTATAGAGTAAAAATGATTTAGCCGACGCCATGGCCAATGATTACGAGCCAAGAGTCGAAAAATGACATTGTTATGATACAATAAAGTTTCATACATACTTACCTGGCAGATATATACATAGCTATCGACTCCGTCGTTCCCGACAGAATTTCAAATTTCGCGGCACTCGCTACAGGTAGGTCAGGTGATCTACCGCCCTGCTCTGGGTGGCAGGGCTAGGAACTATTCCCGTTTTCTAATCATAATCTCTCTTCCACCTGTCTCCTGCGGGGAGGCTGGGTGGGTCTTCAATTGTATATATCTGCCAGGTAAGTATGTATGAAACTTTATTGTATCATAACAATGTCATTTTCATACATTCAACTTACTGTCAGATATATACATAGCTGATTGACAACCCTTTGGTGAGGGCAAGAGACAGCTAACTAACTGACTAGACAGGTAAACAACCATATGTTAGTATTAATACCTTAGTTCCTACCTTTTTAGATGGAAGACCTTGTGCTACTGCCCAGAGTGGCTGCTTCATCTCAGAGCCTAGCGAGATAGTGTCTGTGCCAAGGAGTCTGATCTGGATCTGTCGATGGGGTCTCTTCCACTTACTCGACAGAATCCTAACTGGCGTTTGTCAATGGGAGCACATCCGCTTATATGACAACACGCACTAATTTAAGGAGCACACAACCAATCCCGATCACCCGCTCCTAACCCGTGTTAGTTCTAAGATTGCCTAGAGTTATCCCCAAACTCTTTGCAAACAACCACAAACTCGAAACTCATACATACAAAAAAAATAACAAATTTTTGTACCCTCTAATAGTCAGATGTCACTCGATTTTCAAATGAAGAGAAGTGAAGGCCGCCTGTGCGACTACTGACACTCCCATACACCGAAAACCCGAGAACACATCCGCAAGAGGGTTACGTACATAATTTTAAGGATTGGTGCTTTCTCCTTTACCCCAGAACCGTTTGTGCTGACACAAACGGACCTAAACGAAAAACATTTATCATACGTACTCGCACGTCTTTTAAATAATGGGATGCAAACACAGAGTTGCATCTCCAATAAGTTGTGTCCAAAATGTTCTTTAGTGACATATTTCTTTGGAACGCCACCGAAGTTGCGATTGCTCTAACTTCGTGGCTCCCACTCTTAGAAGATTAAAAGAATCATCTGGACACTTCTTATGAGCTTCCGTGATAACACTTCTAACAAAGAAGGCTAAAGCGTTCTTGGACATTGCTCTCTTGGGGTCTTTCACTGAGCACCAAAGACCTTTCTGCGAACCCCCCAACTGCTTCTTCCTGTCCAGATAAAATTTTAGAGCTCTAACTGGGCAAAGGGATCTTTCTGCCTCTCTGCCCACCAAACTAGAAAGTCCTTTCACTTCGAAGCTCCTGGGCCAGGGATTCGAAGGGTTTTCATTTTTGGCCAGAAAAAGAGACTGAAATGAACAAATTGCGGAGTCCTCCTTTGAAGCCAACTCTTGATTCAAGGGCGTGCAACTCACTGATTCTTTTTGCCGTTGCCAAGAGAGATCAGAAACAAACACTTTCTAGTGATATTACGGAACGAAGCAGTGTGAAGTGGTTCGAATTCATCTGATGAAAGAAATTTAAGAACCACATCTAAGTTCCAGCTTGGAACCTTAGGTACAAGTGATTTAGATGTTTCGAATGAACGAATGAGGTCGTGCAAATCCTTATCATTCGTTAGATCTAATCCCTCCTCTGTTTCTAAAGACTGCTGAGAGCATACTCCTGTACCCCTTAATAGTTGGTACTGAGAGATGCGACTTTTGTCTAAGAAACAGAAGGAAATCTGCAATTTCGGTCACAGAGGTACTGGAAGAGGACAGCTTCTTCGACCTACAACCAGTTTCTGAAAACTTCCCACTTCGATTGGTACACTCGCCTCGTAGATGATCTGCGGGCTCTAGCAATTGCGTTTGCTCCTGGCGAGAAAACCCTCTCGCTCTGACAAGTCTTTCGATAGTCGAAAGGCAGTCAGAGCAAGAGCGGGTAGATTTTGATGGTACCTCGCGAAGTGGGGTTGTTTGAGCAGATTCTATTCTGTTTGGAAGAGATCTGGGGAAGTCCACTGTACCATTCCATCACCTCTGTGAACCAAATTTGAGCTGGCCAATACGGAGCGATCAGAGTCATCTTGTTCCTTCGGATGCCACGAATTTCTGACTACTTCCCCCAGTATCTTGAACGGGGGAAAAAGCGTAAACGTCTATTCCTGACCAGTCCGGGTAGGAGAAAGGCGTCTGTTTGCATAAGCCCGGGGATCCTCCACCAGGGCACAAAATGTATCTATCCGTTTTGGAGAGGAACGTGGCGAAAAGATCTATTTGAGGCTTCCCCCAAAGGAGCCAAAGGCTCTGACAGACTTCTGAGTGGAGTGTCCACTCTGATGGGAAGGACCTGGAATCTCCTGCTCAATCTGTCCGCTCTCACATTCCTCTCCCCTTGAACAAACCTTGTTAGGAGAATTACCTTCCTTTGGTTCGCCCAAATCAGTAGATCCCGTGCCAGCTCGTACAGAGCAAAAGAGTGCGTCCCTCCTTGCTTCTTGACATAAGCCAGAGCTGTCGTATTGTCTGAATTTATCTGCACGACTTTTCCTCTGACTAAGTGTTCGAAGCTCTTTAGTGCTAGGTGAATCGCTAAGAGCTCTTTGCAATTTTATGTGCCATGACACCTGTTCTGCCGACCAGGTGCCTGACACTTCTCTGGGTCCCAATGTTGCACCCCAGCCCGCCTCCGAGGCGTCTGAAAACAATGTCAGGCTTGGGTTCCGTACTTGCAGGGACACTCCTTTGTTTTCCTTTAATGGAACCAACCACCACTTCAAATGATGTTTTATCTCTTCCGATTAGGAAAACGTGTCCGAGAGCTGACCTGTCTTCCAACTCCAACTTCTTCTTAGGAAGAACTGAAGCGGTCGAAGATGTAATCTTTCCTAGGAGAAAGAACTGTTCGAGCGAGGAAAGGGTTCCCAGAAGGCTCAGCCATTCCCTCGCTGAAGTGCGCTCCTTCCCTAGAAAGTTCGATACTGTGGCACAGCCTTTCTTTATTCTCTCTTGAGATGGAAAAACTCGAAAACCCGAGAATCCATCTGAATCCCCAGATAAACCACGTTCTGGCTGGGGATCATCTGAGACTTCTCGAGGTTCACGATCAATCCCAAAGACTTTGTCAATTCCAGTGTTGTTCGCAGGTCCTCCAAACACTGCTTTTGAGACCTGGCTCTGATGAGCCAGTCGTCCAGGTACAGGGAGACATTTATCCCTTTCAAATGTAAGTGCCTTGCTACATTTTTCATTACGTCTGTGAAGACTTGAGGAGCCGTGGACAGGCCGAAACACAGGGCCCTGAACTGATAATTTCTTCTTCGAACATAAATCGAAGGTACTTCCTCGACGAATGGTGGATCGGGATGTGGAAGTATGCGTCCTGAAGGTCTAAGGACACCATCCAATCCCACTTGCCGCAGTGCTGCAAGGACTGAGGCAGACGTTTCCATGCTGAACTTCTGTTGTTCGACGAATTTGTTCAGCGCACTTACGTCCAGTACCGGTCTCCATCCCCCCGAGGCTTTTGTTACAAGAAAAAACAAGCGATTGTAAAACCCCGGGGAGTTGCAATCCAGCACAAGTTCTATTGCTCTTTTGTCCACATCTGTTCCACCATCTGACGAAGAGTATCCCTCAGAATAGGGTCCCTGTAATCTGGCGGACAATTCCCTCGGAGATGTTGTCAAGGGAGGAATGTCCTTGAATGGGATGCGATACCCCTTCGTGATAATCGACATCGTCCAAGTGTTGGCTCCTATGTCTTCCCAGGCTTTCGCAAAATAATGTAGCCTGGCTCCTACGGGTGTCTGGTGACGGACAGAATTTTCACTTCCCTTTCTTAAGGAACGGAAGGAAGACCTGCCCCTCTTATCGGTTGACTTCCTTCTGGCGATCGGTCTAGTTGGAAGACCTCCTCGAAAGGGCTGTTTCTGAGCTGGGGCGAGCCACTTTTCTTTTCCGCACTAGCCACAGGCCTATTCTTCCTTGAGGATTGGTCTAAGGAGATCCTGGGTGGCCTTTCCGTCAGAGAATGCGCGATGTCCTTCACCAACTGTGAGGGAAAAAGGGTTTTCAGAGAGAGGCGCAAACAATAATGCGGCTCTCTGTGAATGAGAGACGGCCTTCGTGAGGAAAGCACTGTGCACCGCCCTTTTCTTTAAAACTCCTGCACCATATAGGGAGCATACCTCAGCCGATCCATCCTGAACAGCCTTATCAATACAGGCGAGGATGCAATTCAGGGTTTCTGGGTCGAGTTGTTCATTTTCTTGAGATTTCTTGGCCAGAACCCCAAGGGACCAATCTAAGAAGTTAAAAACTTCTAAAGTATGAAAAAGTCCCTGATGAGGTGATCCGTTTCCGAAAGCCCCCATGTAACCTTCGCTGCATTCAAGGCGTGCCTTCTCGACGAATCCACCAAACTCGAGGAAGTCTGACTCAGCTGAAACGGACAGAGATAGTCCCATATCCTCTCCCGTTTCATACCAAATTCCTCTCCTCCCTGTAAGTTTAGCGGGAGGCATACAAAAGACCGTCCTTCCTAACTCCTTCTTCTTCTTGAACCAGGATCAAGAGATTGTAGAGCTCTCCTCATAGAAATGGCAGGCTTCATTTTAAGGAAAGAGGAAGACTTGAGTGTTTTCGTGCTTGAAAACTGCGAGCGTGGCGAAGGGGGAGCAGCTGGCGTCAAAGAGTCTCCATATTCCTCCAACAATAGGGACGAAAGAACCTTTTATAATTAGAAGATCCTTCCTTCATTTCGTCCTCCGAGGCATCTTCTGGGTTGATAGGCTCGGAAGGAGAAGGTTCTCTTCTTTCTACTGACTCTTCTCTTACTCTCTTACGAGTGTCAGGCTCTTCCGAGGAATGCGCCTGGTTTTACAGTAGGAGTATCTCGCCTGGGAGGAGTAACGTGCTTGGAATACTCCTGGCGCCTGGCAGGCGCAAAGCGCCTCGAATACTCCTGGCTTTCAGTAAGGGCATTTTGTTTAGAATCTGGCGCGTTGTATATTAAGTTCGAGTACTGGCGCCGGGAGGAGTATTGCTTCGGAATACGCCTGCGCCTGGGAGGAGTAACGCGCCTGGAATACTCCTGGCGCTGGCAGGCAAAGCGCCTCGAATACTCCTGGCTTTTATCGGCGCATTTTTGTTCAGGAATACTCCTGGCGCGTGGTAGGACGATTAAGTTCCGAATACTCCTGGCGCCTGGGAGAGTATAAGCTTCGGAATCTCCCTGGCCGCCTGGAAGGAGTAACGCGCCGGAATACTCCTGGCGCCTGGCAGGCGCAAAGCGCCTCGAATACTCCTGGCTTTTAGAAGGCGCATTTTGTTCAGAATACTCCTGCGTGGTATGTTGTAGGAGTATTAAGTTCCGAATACTCCTGGCGCCTAGGAGGAGTATTAAGTGCAGAGTACTCCTGGCTCCTGAGGAGTATAAGCTTCCGAATACTCCTGGCGCCTGGGAGGAGTATTTAGTTCAGAATACTTCTGGCGCCTGGGAGGAGTATCTAGGCCCGACGACTCCTGGTGTCTTGTAGGAGTACGCCGTTCCGAATACTCTTGATCCTTAGCATGTGTCTGATGTTTAGTAGGCGCTTTCCGTCTCACAAGTGCTCTACTCCTAACAGGATCTTCCTCTTCAGGTAACTCTTGGCGCTTGATTGAAGATCTTGAATCTTGTACTGGCTCGTTGCGCCTACTCGGAGTCTGGCTTCTGGTTGGCGCCCTACTCTTGACAGGAGTAGCTTCCTTTCTTACCTCTCTCCTGTCTAGCGCACCGCCGCCCCCCCCAGAGATGGCCGCCTGTGCGACAACTCCCCTGAAGGATGCGTCGCGCCTGGCAGGAGATAGGTATTTAGATCTTTTAATAGGAAGCCTATCATCCTTCTTTACGAGTAGGCTCCTTATAACGAGTTCCTACTAACAAGGCTAATTGCTCTTGCATATTCTTCAAAATTTTCTTGGTTGAGGGACTTCCGCATTAGGAGAGGGAGATCTGGAAGGCGCTCTAGGATCTCTTCCAGACCCAGAGTCTGACTGTATTCTCGCCCTCTTTATTACCGAAGGTGCTCCTCCTTCTGAGAACAGCGCTCGGGACTCGAATTGAGCTCGTGCTCTTTCTTACTCCTCTTCAAAGGACGGGAAAGATTCGACTCCTTCCATCCTCTTCTCGGCGAAGGCGAACTCGACGACGAAAAGCACTCTCGAAGGATGCTTTTCCTATAGCGGTCTTTGGCAGTCGATACGATCGATTCTGCCGAAGGGGACGCCTGATTCGTTGGGGATTCTCCACAACCCCCGCCCGTACGGCTTTCGACTTTCCTTCTCCTCCGGCCAGGGAGCTTGGAAGAGGTCTAGGACTGGGAGCGTCGCAGAGACGACCAGACGCCCCCTCCACTACACTGGGGGGGGACACTAAAATCACTGCCACATTCATTCCTTACCTTCCAATGCTGCGACTTTTTCCTGCATTTTCTGAAGGGAAGCTCTAAGTTCTGCTATTTCCGAAGGCAGAACTAGAGGGATTAGCAAGATGTGAACGGGCTGAAACAGAATGGTTATTATCATCATAGGAAGAAGCTACAGAGCTAGACAGTAATCATGAGAGGCAGACATACTGCGGGTTTATAATCCGCCTTCCTCTCTCTATCTCTCTCTAACTTCTTCAAGTAAGAAGTTAGATTCTTCCACTCTTGTGCATTCAGATTCTTACACTCATTACACGTATTCTCAATCGAACATTCAACCATTCTACACCCCCTACAACTAGTGTGAGGATCTACCGAAGCTTTCGGAATCCTCACCTTACAGCCCTCATTCACACACACTCTGAAACTAACACTAGAATCAGACATATTCACAAATTCCAAAAACCAAGTCCAAAAAACAGTCCACGATAGCGAATGCCAAACAACGATCCAAGTACGTCACCAAATATCAGCGAGAGATGATCAAAAGCTTTGCGAAAAACGAATTCTAGTCAGGAGGAAGTAACAACAATGTTGATACAGCCGGCGCACAGAGAGATTATGATTAGAAACGGAATAGTTCCTCAGCCCTGCCACCCAGAGCAGGGCGGTAGATCACCTGACCTACCTGTAGCGAGTGCCGCGAAATTTGAAATTCTGTCGGGAACGACGGAGTCGATAGCTATGTATATATCTGACAGGTAAGTTGAATGTATGAAAACATTGATTACGTAAGCAAGGTAAACACCTTTTGACGACATGTTGCCCTGCCCATCCACCAGACGGAAACTTCATCGGCTCTGAAACCCAAAGACTTTAAGAATGGCGGAACGATACTTAGATGTGGGTGGGGAATCAGTGCTAGCGTAGTAATACTACTGTAGCAGTAGTGCCGCAACAGTATAGCAGTAATATAAATGAAATGACAATTTTGTACATGAACTTTCCTGTCAGACATATACTTAGCTTACGTCTCTGACGTCAGCTAAGTATATGTCTGCCAGGTAAGTATGTACAAAACTTTATTGTAAAATAACAATATCATTTTGTCGAAAATTGCATTCTTCCTAACTATACAAACCTGAGGTCCTTTAACAATAGGAAGGTAACTAGCGGCAGCTGGGACGGTTGTAAGCTTCGAACAAGGGGAGAACGGTAGTTAACTGCTTGTCCGATCGTGCGGACGCGCGCCCGAGAGGTGAAGAATCACTTTTGCTTTAGGCCCATGCAAAAAGTTGCAGAGTGAGGGTGGCATGAGGTGGGATATATGTAAAGGACCTCAGGTTTGTATAGTTAGGAAAAATGCAATTTTCGACAAATTGTCATTTGTTCCGATACGTAATACAAACCCTCGGTCCTTTAACAATAGGAAGACTCACTTATTGGTGGGAGGAATCTGAGTCTTTTTGGTGAACAGACTGGTGTTCGTCCAACCCTGGAGTGCCTCCCTGGTCGTAAGAGCAAGGGAGGGATCCAAACCTCTGTCCGATTGATCGGGGTGTGCACCACAGGATCAATGGTCAGACCTCTGGACCAAGTACTAAGAGAGAGGCAAGCGTATCTCTTCATACCAGCAAGCAAGAACTTGTTCCTGTTTGCAAGAGACAATCATAAAATGATGGGTTTGTCTCAAGTTGGCATCCACTTCCTCCCCCTTGTTGGAGGAAGTGGTGGATATTACTCCTATCCCTACTGAAAGGGATAGGATGGTGCTCTATTGAGTAGCTCACCTACATCTCGTCCTTACCCAGCAGGGTGACGACCGTGTCCCTCTACCCAGAGGTAGAGGGGAGAAAAAGATGGGAAGAGGAGCCAGTCACACTCTCATTCACTCATCCATTCTTACGGTCACACCAGGACTCGATGCTGTTCAGCCTGCGAGGGTCTGGGTTAACTACACAACGTGTTGAGCAACCACCACGGTTCCCAAGGAAAAAGATCCAAGGACCTGTGGGCAATATCCCGAAGGTAGAAGGAGGTGCATGCGGTCCGGTTGGACCAGGCCCCTGCCTTCACTACCTGCGCAACGGAGAAGTTTCTTGCGGAACGCGAGAGAATGATGAAGAGGCGTCCACACTCATCCTGGGTGTCGAGTTTCTTCAGACAGCTCCGTCGCGCCTTCACAGGACAAAGCAGCATAGCCTTGGGCGTATAAGGCGAGGCGGTGAAGTCCATTAGGGAGGGTATTGTGAAGGACTCGAACCAATCGTCAGTTACCGAAGGGTTCCGAGTCTTCGCTACGAAGATCGGTACGAAATCGAGCGTCACAAATCCCCATCCCCTTGTGCTTGACTTCGCAAGAAAAGTCATGCAGTTACCTAAGACGAAAAGAAGGGAATAGTTGTATGACCTATCCCTCTTCTCGACTTTGGTTATGTACAGTACTCATACTGACAAGCTATTAAGACGAAGTAATGATTGCTCTGGAACAACCGAACTAAGTCCACAGCATAGTTCGTAACTGACTCGGGCGCTCTGACAGCTGCCGACTGACTGGTTCGGAATCGGTAGTGAGGCAAGGTTGTCCAAGCATCCGGGTAAGTCACGTGACCTTCGCCCTTTAAAGAGTTATGCTGAGAGACCAAACAAATAATATATTTGTTAGTCACCGATGCCGGACGGCGCGGTGATGATTCTCTTAATGCATAAGCTCAAAAGGCGAAAGTCAATTGATTTCAAAAGACCGAGGTCCCTGATGGCAAGATAATCTCATAGACATTGAATCTCAGCTTAAGGAGAACACACTATGTGACGTTGAAGACGAAGGTAGGCAATGAATGCAACACTACGTCTTCCAGCTGAATCGAGAGAAGGAATCTCAAGATTCTGAACCGTGCTTACAAATGACTGAAAACGCTAACCGCCATTTCATTGCTGTCGGTGTGTGCAATGAAAGCGGGGCGTTCTTCAGTAATGAAACACGGGAGAGCCGCCTGAAGAACTGCTTTCTCATGGGCTACGTTTGGAAGTAGAGCTGGCAGGTGTGGAGTAAGGCGATGTCTTTCAATACATCTGCTAATCCGGGGTGAACAATGAACAATTGCACACCTCCAAATACGAGATATTTTAAGGACAAATCAGATTCCGCAAAAATCATTCGCATTATCGTGATACGATGCAGCAAGAGACTATTACAGAATTCTGTTACCGTGCGGTAAACAGAAAGATGAGAGTCGAATAGATATCTCTGTTTTAAATTCTCGCAATACCGAAGACGATGAATACTAGTGTCACAGCAGTAGATGGTCATTCATGTATGCGAGAATCCCCGTTAATCAGAGACTTAAGTCCGTGATTGTTGGGCAGAGATACGGTTGGTATTCAATCAAAGCAGGTGAGAAAGACATAACCAACCATGCATCTCGAAGCGGCAGCTGGTACTGAAATGCCTCGGGCAATTCAATACGCAGTAGCTGTCGCTGACTCGTCATCCTGAGTTGCCAAGTAATCCTTTCCACGAAGGAATGCGTTCGGCTAGAACCACCGAGCATAAACAGATATGCTCGAGCAATTATATTTATGCGAAACGAATTTCGGTAAATATAAAAGCTTAAATGGTGTTGTTGTGACAACACCATAAGTATATAAAATTGAAACTGGAAACTCCAGGGAGGTTGCAGGCAACCCCGAGTTGCAGTTCAATTAGAATACTTCTCGTCTACGTCGCAATCCGTAGAGTAACCAGGATATGCGCCTACCCCTCGGACCATTCAACTGCTTAGCAGAATCATGTCGCGAGGTTAATATACATAGTATATTTGTAGGATTCTGAACAACGATCTCTATCCTAAATTCTTTTCCTTCAAGAAAACAAAATAAGGATTGGAGATCGACCGCCTTCGATCTCTAAGAAAGAGAGAGAAGGAGAAGTCTTCCCTGAAGGAAAGCTTCAATGGTGCACAGAATAACGAAGACGAAAATTCAAGCCAAACTGGATATTCCCGTCCGTTCTCTCTAATCCAGGGCTGGCCGCCACTGTGAGATATCTTCCTTCGGCGACAGTCTTCTTCCAACGCTAGACTCCAGGAATTCGAGCATTCGGCGAGATCCCCGATTATCGTGGTAACAATTATCGGGAATACTCGTCTAACTCCCTTGGACAGTGGTCTCGCCATGTGTGCTAGAAATTCTGCAGAATTCTAAGCGCCCAGCAAAACCCCCACCGGATTCGTTAAACGAATATCGGTTGGTTGTCCTCTCGATTCCCGTAGAAATCGGAGATGGTGCAGGGTCCCTCCTCCACGACCGGGGTTACGTCAGGTAGGACCCGAAGGTCCCCCCGGTAGCGCAGTCCCCAATCGTGGGATCCTACAGAGAAGTCTGTAGGATCCTACCCCTTTCCCTCGTAGCCGTAAGGGGGAAGGAAAAGGATATTGCTCGCCCTTCCAGCGGCACTAGCATTTGGAGACGAGAGTAGGAGCAGCCATCACCTTGCGGTGATGGCCTTCCTCCCACCCCCCTCCCCCCGAGGAGGATCACGAACTCGTGCTGTAGGTAAGCATCTGCCACCACTGTGAACTTCGTCTGGGTGGGGCTGATCGACACCTGACAGGAGACCAAAACCGTCCTCTGACTCATTCCAGTCCTCGTCGAGATCGAAACTCTCAGGAGGACGGAAGGGGGGGGAAGAAGAGAGGGCAATACTCCGAAAAAAAAAAACGCCGCTGTCGCCGCAAAGGAGGGGAAGTAGCTTGCCCGACCGGCTAGACTGAGCGAGCCTTCTCGTCCGGAGACGAGAGGCTCTCCTGGTTCAGAACCGAGTCGAGAAGCTCTTATCGCGGCAAGCCCACCGTCAGTCTGGTTCCCTACTCGGGCTCGAGAACGACTTGAGCCGTGGAGCGGCGATCCTCTCCCCAGGTCGTTGTGCTGACGAATCAGTGCAATAACCTGGGCAAAGTTACTCTGAATCTCGGAAGTTACAACGTCTTGAGGAGTAGGACCGTCCAGTCCCTCCAACAAGAGCAGTTCCCAAGACCCTCCTCCTTCAGAAGAAGGACCAGCAACAGATCCCTGACGGTTGCCTCCAATCACTTGCGCGTACGTCCTGGCTGGTCCTAAGACCATACCTGGCACGTGCGGCGTCGTGACGGGATCGTGAGCGGCGCATCTCTCACGATCACTCCTATATACCTCGCTCTTCTCGGCGTATGCCGAGGAAGTTGAAGGTATCGGAGAGACAGACCTGATGCTACCCCCTCCCCCCCCTGACGGTCGCCTCCAATCACTTGCGCGTACGTCCTGGCTAGTCCTAAGACCATACGTGGCACATGCGGCGTCGTGACGGGATCGTGAGCGGCGCACCTCTCACGATCACTCCTAGCTACCTCGCTCTTCCTGGCGTACCCCGAGGAAGTTTAAGGTAGTGGAGAGACAGACCTGACGCTCCCCCCCGCTCGCTGGCAGGACCAGCGTAGGTGGGGGGCTGCAGCCGATCACCAACCCGCGGTGGGGATCGATCTGCAGGCCTGGCCGTGCCGCTCACCTGTGGCGAGCGGCTCGACTGAGCACGTCGACCCCGGTCCCGTGCGTCAGACGAGCAGCTGCTGGTCGCCCTATCCGCGCAGTCCCTGTGGGAGCGGCGGTCAGGTGACTTGCAGAGCTCGTTTTCGCGGTGAGACCAGTGAGCGTCCTCAAGGCGCGTCAAACCGCTGGTACCAGCCAAGGCTGGTACCGATGGTCGGGGGGACCTATTCCCAGCCTCAGCCCATGGCTGGTCAGAGACCGTCACGTCTACCATGGTTACCAGCTGGTCGCTGCAAGAGCGGCCGCTGGCCTGGCGAGAGTCACATGAGCGGCTCTCACCAGCTTCTGCTCCGTGCTGCGGTCCTGGCGCCGAGCGAACTCTGGCGCCAAAATTTTGGCTATACGCTCTCCCGCGGGAGATCGTATACTCGGAACTTCTCGCGAACGAGAGACCGAGCCGGAACCTGGCGTAGCGGCAGCCCCGCAAACACCAGGCTAGGAAGTACCGTGGTATTCGGTACGCCTCTGGTCCCCGTCTTCTTCTTCCTTGTGGAAGAGGAGACGGACCCTGTTCCCGAAAGAGCAGGACGGACCAGCAGAAGAACCCCCCCGTCCAACGGCGTGGAACAAGCCCTTAGAAGTTCCCGAAGGAGTCTTCTTAGGGGGGAAACCCGGGTTACCAGCTGGTCGCTGCGAGAGCGGCCGCTGGCCTGGTGAGAGTCACCTGAGCGGCTCTCACCAGCCTTCTGCTCCGTGCCGCGGTCTTGGCGCCGAGCGAACTCTGGCGCCGAAACTTTGGCTGCACGGTCTCCCGAGGGAGAGCGTACACTCGGGATCTCCCGCGAACGAGAGACCGAGCCGGAACCTGGCGTAGCGGCATTGCCGCTAGCACCAGGCGAGGAAGTACCAGTGCTAACCAATACTCCTCTGGTCCCCGTCTATCTCTTCCTTACGGAAGGGGAGACGGGCCCCGCTCCCGAAGGAGTAGGAGGACCAGCAGAAGAACCCCCCGTCACGCCGGAGTGAGACGGGCCCTTCGAAGGTCCCGAAGGAGCCTTCTTAGGGGGGGAGGAGGCAGCCTTCTTCTTCTTCGGCTTGGAAGCCTTAGAAGTCGAAGGGGGAGAGGCGGCAGCAGACGACGAAGAAGACGATGAAGACGACGACGACACCTTCCTCTTCTTCGTCAGCTCTCTCAGGACGGACGTCAGGTCTTCCATCCACGGAGGAGCCGGGCCAATTGCCGAAGCAACACGCCCCGACTGAACCTGTCCGGAAAGACCTGAGTCCGGGGCAGCACTTCCATGACGCGACACGACGTGTGCAGGGACAGGCACGGCAGAAGCGGCAGGAACATTAACAGCAGGACCAGCAACAGCAGGACCAGGACCAGCAACAGTAGGACCAGCAACAGCAGGAGCGTCACGCACAGCACGCCTCACAGGAGCGGCGCGAGCGGCTGGGCCCAGAACAACATCATCGGCAGGTACGGCAGGCCCAGCCATCGCCTCGTAGTCATCGGCAGCCAGCGGGAACCTGGGTACTGGCGGCCGGTCCAGGGGCGAGCTGCTGGAACAGCGGAAGTCTGGGGCAGGCAACAAGAAAACACAGGCGGCGGCGGCATACCCTCCTTCGGTACGGCGGCGACCGGCCCTAGCAGCGGCAGACGGCGTCACCGACACAGCATGGGGAGTGTAGACCAGCGGGGGGAAGCAGCATAAGCGGCCATGGAGGTTGTAGTGTAGACTGTGCCAAGGTCACCGCCCCAGACCTCGCTAGACGCTGCAGCAGATCGTGGATGCTAGGCACGCCCTGCAGCCGCAGTGGTCCATACCTGTCCAAGGTCGTCTCCCACGGATGTAGCACCTGCGGTAGCACAGACAGATTAGTAAGAGGGGTTCCCTCACGCACGGGGGGGAGACATGCCCCACCCCACCCCGAACGCAAGGAAGACCCCAAATACAAAATACAAACGAGGAAGCTGAGCGGGGGTCAGGAAAGAAGACGAAGAATCGGATACCAAGGGAGTCGCGGGAGAGCTTCCGACGACTTCCTGGCAGACCTTCGCTTCCTCTACCCCCGCACAGCAGTGAAAGTAATATGAAAAATGAAACAGAATACTGCACTTGCAATTCACTTCATAGAACTTAAAGGGGGAAAGATCAATTCCCGGGTAAGAGCGGAAACTTGATCCATAATAATATGATGCTATCATAGAAAATATATGAAAATGAAACAGAATACTGCACTTGCGATTTCACTTTCACAGAAAATAAATCATAAGGATCAATTCCCGGGTAAGAGCGGAAATTGATCCAAAATTAAATTTGATGCAATTAATAAATTAAATGAAAAGAATACTGCATTGCGAATCCACTTTCATGCATTGTATCCATAAAAATAAGAGGCTCGTGCCGAGCGCAATCACGCTCTCGGCAACGAACGCACAGGGCAAAATATAATGAAAGAGTAACTACATCTTTTCAATTACACACTTTTGCCCAAAATACATGACTCGGCGCGAGTGCGCCTGCCCTCGGCACCGAGACATAATTCAAGGGTATCAATTTCATGAAAAGAGCGGAAATCGCCGCATCTACGGCGATAGCTCCATGTTGGCTCATAATTAAGTAATGAAAATGAAAACAGTGTACTTACAGTTTCATTTTCAAGTCAAACAAACGATTAGTAGAAAACACAATATAAACAAAGCATATGACGATGAAGCGGGCAGAGAGCGATGACGAACACGTCCTTCACACCCGCGGCCGAATGCAAAAGTGATTCTTCACCTCTCCCGCGCACGATCGGACAAGCAGTTAACTACCGTTCTCCCCTTGTTCGAAGCTTACGACCGTCCCAGCTGCCGCTAGTTACCTTCCTATTGTTAAAGGACCGAGGGTTTGTATTACGTATCGGAACAATTAAACGTTTAGGCCAACTACTGGGATCCTTGAGGATCATTTAGCACTTCTTACAACTACTCAAGAAATTAGTTTTTGTACATGAAACTTACCCAGCAGATATATACTTAGCTATAGACTCGGTCGTCCCGACAGAATTTCAAAACTCGCGGCACACGCGACAGGTAGGTCAGGTGATCCCCCATTCCCGCCGCTGGGGGGTAGGGGCGGGGTCTGGAACTATCCTTTCTAAGAGCCATAATTTCTCTGTCGGTTGAACGGACAACACCTATTGTTCGTTCCTCCATCTTGGATTTCTACTCGTTTGCCGAGAATTTGGATTGGTTTTTTGGTGACGTATTCTGTTTTTTCTCTGGCTTGGCATACGCTTATTGTGGACTGTTTTTCGACTTTGGTTTTGACTACTCTTTCACGATGTCTGACGCTAAGGCTTCACCTATGTTTAGAGTTTGCAGTAGGGAAGGTTGCAAGGTTAGGCTGCCTAAATCGGCAGTAGATCCTCATAGTATTTGCGCTAAATGCAGAGAGAATGAATGTTCTTTTAATAACACCTGTGTTGAATGCGAGAACCTTACGGAGCTTGAATGGAAGGAGTTATCGTCATATGTTAGGAAGCTTGAGAGAGATAGAGTAAGAAAGGCTTCAGCTAGGTCATCTAGTAGATCTTGCTCTTTAGAACAAGAAGTTAACTCTCCTACTAACGTTTTTCCCTTAGCCTCAGCTGCTTCTCCCTGTTCTGAATCCAAAGATTCTTCTTCAGAGAGGGAAAATGTAAAAGCTTCTATCAAGAAACTTCAAGCTCAGCTACGAGCTCTAAACCAAGGTAAGAGTGGTGATAGTGACTCGTGCAGTGTCCCCAGTGCAGTGGAGGGGGCGTCTGACCGGTTCCTCATTGCTCCTAGGCCTAGACCGCTTCCAAACTCCCAGGACCAGGGGAGGAGGAATGTCGAAAGCCGCAGGGAGGATGCAGAACATCCCCAACGGTCAGGCGTCCCTTCGGCAGATCCTGTTGTAAAGTCCCAGGCTGCCTCGGATTGCCGCAGAAAAGGTCGTCCTAAGGGAGTGTTTTTCGGCCTCAGACTCTTCCTCTCCTAAACGAGGATGGAGTTCGGCCTCTCTTTCGCGCCCTTTGAAGAGAGCCTGGAAGGCGCCTAAAGGAGACGCGGCTGATTCCAGCCCAGAGCGTTTTCCCGAGGATTGACCTTCGGGACCTAAGAAGACGAAACAAGAGGAGCCTTCTCTTCAGGATCCTACGAAGAAGTTTTTGATTAATCTGCAAGAGCAGTTAGCTTCTTTAGTAGGCTCCTTTGCTAAGGACTCGACAAGGAGGAAAGATGTTTTGCTCCCTGTTAAGAGTTCCGCTAAGCGCCCCTCTTCGTATAGGAGAGAACCCTCACAATCTCCAGGGCGTTTATCGCCTTCGTCGAGAGACTCGTCCGATAGGAGTTGTTCTCCTGAGAGAAGAGTTCTTTCGCCCTATAGGCTGTCTTCTCCGAAGCGCCCTTTGAGACGCCGCGAATCGAGCAGAAGTCTCGATCGGTTTAGGTTCAAGGAACCGGAAAACCGATTTAAGTATCAGGATCCTTTGGGTCTGCAGGACCAGGAGCCAGACAGGCGCAAAGAGGCAGCAAGACGCAAGAAAGGGCGTCAAGAGCCTCTCAGACCTCAGGATTCAGGACGTCAGGATTCTGCTAGAAGGCAGGAATCAGGACGCCATGAGTCAGGGCGCCAGGAGCCAGGACGCCATGAGTCAGGGCGCCAGGAGTCAGGGCGCCAGGAGTCAGGGCGCCAGGAGTTAGGACGCCAGGAGGCAGGACGCCAGGAGTACGTTAGGCGTCAAGAGTTAGGGCGCCAAGAGCCTGTTAAGCGTCATGAATCAGGACGCGGGGATCTTTTCAAGCGCCCTGAATCAGGGCGCCAGGAGCCTAGCAAGCGCCGCGAACCTGGCGAACCGCAAGAACCTAGACAACAAGAGTCTAGTAGGCGCAAGAGTGTTTCGGACAGGCAGGAGCCTCACTCTTCGTATAGAAGTGCTAATGTTCAGCGCTCCCCTTCTCGGGAAAGGAGTTCTTCTCCCGGGAAGAGCCAGATCACTCCCAAACGGTCTCCTTCGGTGGATCAGTTGGACAGTTATCGGAAGACGACGAGCCAGTAGATGTAGCAGTTTCTGACTACAAGAGACTTTCACTTTTGCTGCTAAAGGAGTTCGGAGACTCCCTTCATCCTGCTGACCCTCCTTCACCAGGATCTTTGATGTCTAGCACAAAAGCTCTCAAGTCGTCTTCCTTCGTCAAGATGCGCCCTGCTCTTTGTATGAAAAAGGCCTTAAAGACCTTTTCAGAGTGGTTGACTTCCAGAAGGGAAGCGGGCAAGACAGTTTTTTCCTGCCCTCCTTCCAAGTTAACAGGCAAACCAGGAACGGTGGTACGAGACAAAGAACCTATGGGGTTAGGGGCCTTCCCTTTCTTCCGCAGATGCGGATTTTGCTTCCTTAGTGGAACTTCAGGAGGAAGTCTTTGCTGTCTGCTAAGGCAACATGGGGCATGTGTGAGCTAGACCACCTTCTAAAGGCCTCTTTAAAACCCTAGAAGTCTTCAATTTTATGGACTGGGCTCTTTGGGAGCGTTAGCTAAGAGAGCTCAGGACACTGACTTTGTTTCCATGGAGGAACTTTCAAGCGTCCTGGCTTGCTTGGACAGAGCGGTCATGGACGGTTCCGTAGAAGTTGCCTCTCTTTTTGGAACGGGAGTCTTAAAGAAGAGATCGGTCTTTAGCTCTTTTCTAGCAAGAGCCGTATCACCTTTGCAAAGAACATCTCTTCTTTTTGCACCGTTATCCCCGCATCTGTTTCCACAGGAGACTGTTAGAGAGGTTTCTAAATCTCTTACGGAGAAGGCAACTCAGGATCTCCTCACGCACTCAGCCAAGAAGTTTAGGCCGGCAGTGCCTATAGAGAAAAAAGAGAGACCCTCTTTTGTACAGCCCTTCGAGGTGCCTCCTCTCTAGAGCCCCTCTTAGAGGTCGCAGACCAGATAGAAGGAGTAGACCATCTAGAAGGTCCTTCGGGAAGTCTAGATGAGCAGGGAGTCCTCAGACGAAAGTAGGCGCCAGACTACTCCACTTTGCAAAAGTCTGGGCTCGCAGAAATGGGAGCGGACTCTTGGTCCCTCTCTATCCTGAAAAAGGATACTTGATCCCCTTTCAGGGAAAATCCTCCCTTGACGACAACTCCAAGGGAGTTGACTGCAAGATACTCGGATCCGGTCCGAAAGCCTTGCTATTTTGCAAGCAGTGGAACAGATGATTTCCAAGGAAGCGGTAGAACTGGTTCAAGATCTCCAGTCTCCAGGATTTTACAATCGGCTATTCCTGGTACCGAAAGCATCGGGGGGATGGAGACCGGTTCTAGACGTCAGTGCCCTGAATTTCTTTGTCTTGAAGAAGAAATTTTCAATGGAGACGTCTTCCTCTGTTCTATCTGCTCTTCGTCCAGGGGACTGGATGGTGTCCCTGGACCTTCAGGATGCGTATTTCCATGTGCCAATTCATCCGGCAGCAAGGAAATATCTGAGATTCATGTTCCAAGGGAAAGTGTTCCAGTTCCGAGCGATGTGCTTCGGACTTTCGACTGCCCCTCAAGTCTTCACGGACATCATGAAGAATGTAGCTTATTGGCTACATCTGGAAGGGACAGGATCTCGTTATATCTGGACGATTGGCTAATAAGAGCCCAATCGGAGAAAAAATGTCTGGAGGACCTATTAGTTACTCTAAATTTGACAAAGTCCCTAGGACTTTTAGTCAATCGCGAGAAATCCATGCTGACTCCCCAGCAGAGTATTGTCTATCTGGGGATTCAGATGGATTTTCGGGATTTTCTAGTGTATCCTTCGCAGGAAAGGAGAGAACGCTGCTTAGAAAAGGTGGCAGTCTTCTTAAGGAAAGAACATTGTTCCGCGAGGGAATGGATGAGCTTACTGGGGACCCTCTCCTCGATGGAACAGTTCGTTTCCTTAGGAAGACTACACCTACAACCCCTTCAATTTTATCTGAAGGAGAAGTGGGATTGGAAGTCCAACAATCTAGGAGATACATTTCCAATCTGAAAGGGATCAAGGAGAATATCCGTTGGTGGGTTAGATCCACAGAAACTAAGCAAGGGAATCTCCCTTCGCTTACAGAACTCTCGCCTAGCGTTATTTTGCAGAACGCCTACAGATTCAGGGTGGGGAGCGACCCTAGGTTCGGAAGAAGTGTCAGGCACTTGGGAAGGAGAACAAGTGTCCTGGCACATAAACAAGAAAGAACTAACAGCCATTCATCTAGCTTTAGTTCATTTCGAGGAACAGGTCTCAGGTCTGGGGATTCAGATTCACTCGGACAACATAACAGCCCTCGCTTATATAAAGAAACAAGGGGGGACGCATTCCTTTTCCCTGTACGAATCAGCAAAGGATCTGCTGATTTGGGCTCAGGAAAGGAAGATCTCTCTTCTCACAAGGTTTGTGCAGGGAGAGAAAAATGTCCGGGCAGATCTGTTGAGCAGAAAAGAACAAGTCCTACCCACGGAATGGACTCTCAATCCTCAGATTTGCCAACAACTTTGGCATCTGTGGGGAAGGCCCAATATAGACCTGTTCGCGACCAACAAGAATCACAGATTAGAGACCTATTGCTCCCCGATCTCGGATCCACAAGCAGTAGCAGTAGACAGCTTTCTGCTAGATTGGATGGGCTTGGACGCATACGCCTTCCCTCCTTTCAAGATAGTAGGGGAAGTATTGAGGAAGTTCGCTTGCTCGGAAGGAACAAGAATGACCCTCATCGCTCCCTTCTGGCCAGCTCTCGATTGGTTCACAGAGGTGCTGGAGTGGTTAGTAGATTTTCCAAGATCGCTTCCACTAAGGAACGATCTTCTCAAACAACCCCACTTCGACAGGTTTCACAAAAACCTCCCCGCTCTAAGTCTGACTGCCTTCAGACTGTCGAAGGACTTGTCAGAGCAAGGGGCTTTTCACGAGAAGTGGCGAAGGCTATTGCAAGAGCCAGAAGAGTCTCCACCTCTAAAGTATATCAGTCGAAGTGGGAGTTGTTTAGAAGATGGTGTAAGGGAAAGAAAATATCCTCTTCCAGTACCTCTGTAACTGAAATCGCAGATTTTCTCCTATATTTGAGAAAAGACTGTAACCTGGCAGTTTCAACAGTGAAGGGTTACAGAAGTATGCTGGCCTCAGTTTTTCGACATAGAGGAATAGATCTGACGAATAATAAAGATCTACATGACCTTATAAGGTCTTTCGAAACCACGAAAGACCATGTAATCATGAAGCCTAGCTGGAACTTGGATGTGGTCCTCAAGTTCCTAATGTCGGAAAAATTTGTACCGTCTCACGCAGCTTTGTTTAGAGACTTAACGAGAAAGTCATTATTCCTCTTTGCGTTAGCAACAGCCAAGAGAATTAGCGAGTTGCAAGCTTTGGAAGGTAAAGTGGGTTTTAAGAAGGATTCAGCGATTTGCTCCTTTAAACCATTTTTTCTAGCAAAAAATGAAAACCCCTCAAAGCCTTGGCCAAGAAGCTTTGAGATAAGAGGACTATCTTCATTAACAGGGAGAGAACTAGAAGACTTTGTGTCCAGTCAGGGCACTCAAGTTCTACCTGGAGAAGAAGAAGTTGCTGGAGAGGTACAGAAGAAAGTCTTTGGTGCTCTGTAAGAGATCCGAAAAGATCGATTTCTAAGAACGCCCTTACATACTTCATAAAAGATGTAATAAGGGAAGCTCACCTTAAGTGCGATGAAGAGCATCTCAAGGTTTCTCTAGAGTGAGAGCTCATGAAGTGAGAGCCATAGCTACGTCTATGGCATTTCACAAAACATGGTCTCTTCAGGCTCTTATAGAGTCCGACGTTTTTGGGAGATGAATAATTCTGTGTTCGCCTCGAATTACCTAAGAGACGTTAAAATTTCATACGAAAAGTGCTTTGCTCTGGGAGCGTATGTTTCGGCGAATTCAGTGCTGGGAGAAGGGGCTGAGGCTAATCCTTCCTAATTTAGTTTAGTGTTTAAATTACTTTTTATTGGTGGTTGTTTTTTATTGGTTAATTGTCAGAGGGAATAGGGAACCCTCTTGCAATTCATAGATTATAACAATACTAACATGGTCAGGTGATCGGGATTGGCTTCAGTGCTCTTTGTGATTTTTTAATAACCTTAACTCTGTCATGTAAGAGGGCGAGTCTCCATTGATATGACAAAAGGTCAAGGCTCTACTATGTAAGTGGGTCAGCCCCCATTGGTACGATCCAGTATAGGCTCTGTCGCGTAAGCGGGCTAGCCCCCATTGACACGATCCAAAGAGTTATTCAACCATAGGTTCATTCCTCGTTGAAACTCTTGAGGCAGGCAGACTCATCGACAGTAGTCATGAAGTCTTCAGCCCAATCAGGTAGGGAACTATGATTATTTTTATCCAAGAACATAGGTTGTTTTTTCCCTGTTTTTTAAGGTATTTAGTTTAAGTATTATTTTGTTTTTAGCTGTCTCTTGCCCGCCACCAAGGGTGCCAGTCAGCTAAGTATATATCTGCTGGGTAAGTTTCATGTACAAAAATGATATTGTTAAGATACAATAAAGTTTTGTACATACTTACCTGGCAGATATAATAAGATTAATGGCCCCACCCCATCCTCCCCTCAGGAGACAGGTGGAAGAGAAATTATGGCTTAGAAAACGGGAATAGTTCCAGACCCCGCCACCCAGCGGCGGGAATGGTGGATCACCTGACCTACCTGTCGCGTGTGCCGCGAGTTTTGAAATTCTGTCGGGACGACCGAGTCTATAGCTAAGTATATATCTGCCAGGTAAGTATGTACAAAACTTTATTGTATCTTAACAATATCATTTTTATAGCCAGAAGTTAAATTTTCTAATCCAACAATGCCCATGGTAGCCTTCAGTGTTATCCTGATTTATAACAACGCGAAAGTGGGTGAAGCCTCATGAAGTCATCATTCTGACGGTAATTATTGGTGAAGGTTTAAAGCCAATATACGGTACCGGCTTTTTTTTTCAGTAAATAGGTAGACAGCCAATAAATAAAGATTGTTTGACATTGGATATAGCAGTTATCAAATCAAGCTTGTCTACTATGTTTTTGAAAATTACCAACTATTCCGTACATCTTGTCAATTTGATTGTGACCTATAAAGTAGACTGTAATTTCTTAAGAAACCTATTTTGGGAGTTAGACTAATAATCGAAGTGTTTTTGTATTTATTAACATATTTTGTTGGTTTGTTTATTATGATAATTATCAGTGGAGAGGTTCCAGAGTTCATAAAGGTGTACTGCTTTGCTTGTATTTAAATTTGTATGTCATTGTTGCCAGAGGTTTAGCCTTCGTTACGTATAGCCAATCATCCATCGAGAAAGAGGAAAGAAATGCTGTCATAAGTTACGTAACGAGTGCGTTCGAAACCTTTTCTCTGAGTAAGTTGGCCCGTCTTCAAAAAAAGTCACTTTTACATTATAAGTACCAAATTTATTCAACCTACATAATGCAGAATACAGTCAAAATTTATGTGTAGATATAATATGTATTCTGAATAAGCGTTATATTTATGAAATGCATAGATAAAAAGTTATGGGGAAAAAACCGTGTTACAGAGGCCCTGAATCTCATAGTAGCTGTCTTTGCCAATGGTTAAGCTTGAAGACAAAGTTAATTTTTGTTTTGTCGCTTTAGAAAACCTGGAAGAGGCAAAGTTAACCTTTTGTGTTGTGATTTTTTAGAAACTGTTAAGATACACAAGGTCCTCTGTGATGTATTGGATAGGCTAGTGCATGAGAACTAGCTCTATATCTTCTACCTTTATTGAAGGTAAAGATTCATAATGTGAGCAGCAGTTGCAACTTCATTTAGTGTTAGTCAATTTGTCGCTCAAGAGTAGGATTGATGTGACACAGTAGAAGAAACAATTCGCTTTTTTACCCGATCACTACCTGCAGTTTACAGAATTGTGTTTGAAAACAGTAAAGTCCTTAATCCGCTACTAGTAGTGGGTAGTCTTTTTCTGAACCGAAAAAAGAGCAATTCTTTAAGCTCTTTTGTTTAAATCCCGGGTTTTAAGGTACAAATTTTGTATAGGAGCATATCTTTATATCGTAAAGGTATTTATTTTAAGTGACTGTCATTTGATAGGGCTTTTGGACCCAGGCACAGGGGTCCCTCATACCACTTGCGTTTCATGCTGGCTGAATCAAAGCGGTTTTCTCTGCAAGGTTGCTCTTTGCTGCATATGTATGAGAGCCTTGCTCCCTGAATGGAATCTTAACTTCTGGTGGTAGTAAAATCCACCAAGGATTCCAGATCAGGTGAGACTATTTTGGGTTTCGTACAAGAAACCTTTAGCTCGAATGGCTAAGCAGAATTTTGTCTAGCTGCACTACCCACCATCCTCTTCTTAATGTGGGAATCAGCCAAATTTAACAGTAGGTAAGATTCATCTCAAATAATATAAATTTTCAAGACCATCTTTCTGCTGGCCCTGGCATCAGCGAAGAGAGTAGGAGAACTTCATGGTCTTTCCTTCGATGTCAAATACTCGAGGGGCTGGGGATCAGTTACGCTTGATTTCATCCCGGATTTCGTAGCGAAGACTCAGAACCTTTCGGTCCCTGATGCCAGGTTCGAGTCCTTCACAATCCCCTCCATAGAGGAATTTACTGGTAATGATACCAAAGAGATGCTTCTTTGTCCTGTTAGAGTGCTACGGCGCTATCTGAAGAAAACTCAACACTTCAGGCCTGAGTGTCGACGCCTCTTCGGTAGCACCAGGGTGACCAAGAAAGAAGTGTCCAAGAACACTGTTTCTGGCTTTGTGAGGTGATCAGGAAATTTACATCGTCCAAGAGCCCACAAAGTCAGAGGTATTGGTCCAACCCTTGCATTCTGCAAGAACTTGTCAGTTGCTGAAGGCAGGGGTGTGGTCCAACCAGACCACCTTCACCTCCTTCTACCTTCGGGATATTGCCCATAGGTCCTTGGACACTTTTTCCTTGGGACCTGTGGTGGCTGCTCAACAAGTTGTGTAACTTACCCAGCTCCTTTAACAGGACAAGGTTGCATCTCGCCCTCGTGATATCACATGAATGGAGAATGAATGAGAGTGTGACTGGCTCCTCTTCCTTCTCTTTTCTTCCCTCTCCCTGCGGGCAGAGGGTAGCGGTTGTCACATGCTGGACAGGACGACGATGCAGGTAAGCTACGTAACTGAGTTCCATTCTATCTCTTTAATTAGGGATAGAAGCGCTTATCTGTCCCTTCCCTAACAAGGGGGAAAGCAGGCAACAGTAAGAAACAAACCCAATGCTTTATATATTTGGCTTTTTACTTATGACATAAGTTCTTGCTTGCTATTCATAAGAGGTACGCATGCCCCCCCTTATGAATTGGTCCAGAGGTCTGGCCGCTGATCAGTTGGACAGAGGCTAGGTTCCCCCCCTTTGCTCTTACGACCAGGAAGGGAACCCAGGTTGGGCGAACACCAGTCTGTTCACAAGACTCAGATTCTTTCCACCAATAAGTGAGTCTTCCTTATATAAAGTCTTCCTTATATAAAGGACCGATGGTTCGTATAACGTGTCAGAACAAATCACAATTTTTGAAGTAAATTGTATTTTTCTAACTACAAACCTGAGGTCCTTTACATATAGGCCCACCTCATGCCACCCCTCACTCTGTTCTTGGGCCTAAAGCAAAGTGGAATGTTTACATCCAGTCAGGCGGGACTCCCGACTATCAGACAAGCAGTTACTGCCGAACTACCTTGTCATTAAATCTTACAACCAGTCCAGCTGGCGCTGATAGTAATTCTTTATGTAAAGGACCTCAGGTTTGTATAGTTAGGAAAAATACTATGTACTTCAAAAATTGTGATTTTACATACATTCATTCCTGCCATATATCCTGCCAGTGTGAGCATCAGTAGCTATCATGTTTTTTAGCAAAGCAGAATGGCAATTTTAACTACATCAGGTTAATAAAATGTCTTTTTATTACCCTTGAATTCAGTACAAGTGGATTTCCTTTTCTTGTCTTTATGGCAAAACACTGGTCTCTGGTAAATGCGTCATTGCCTCATTTGTTGTCTTTCCTTTGTATGAACTTCATTGGAGAAGTGGAATTAGATTCCATATTCAGTCAGGGGATTCCTGATGTATTTGAAACAAGCAAAAAGTCCAGTTAGACAGCAATCATAACTTTGCTCTTGGTAAAATTCTGGTAAAGTAGTGATACTTTCATCCATATTTGTTGTCATGTGTGTTGCTCAAATTGACAATGCACCATGTTGGTAATGCCAGCTGTCTTTTGCTGCATTCTGTTTCTGAGATATACTGTATGTCTGTACTAATAAACATTTTTATATTTTTTGTGGTATTGAGAAGATGCATTGCATACTGGTACCACTGCTTTGTCTCAATTTATTGCTTAGCTTCTTGATGATAGTCTGAGGATCTTCGCCGTAAATTAGTGTCAGAATGATATGGTTAGTATCCTTGGTTTGCATGCAGTCATATGAAAGCTCTGGGCAATGCAAATGTTGGAAGAAATATATTCCAAAACTCTCGAACTATTGTATTAGGATTATGGAGATCATATTAACCCTTAAACGCCAAGCCGGTATTTCTGAGTGTTTCCCGTATGCTGGCAGCGTTCAGGAGTGAGTGCCAAAGTGGGAAAAAAAAAAAAGTTTTATTAAAAAAATCTCAGCACGCTTAGTTTTCAAGATTAAGAGTTCATTTTTTACTCCTTTTTTTTTTTCATTGCCTGAAGTTTAGTATGCGACCATCAGAAATGAAAAAAAATATCATTATCATATATAAATATTGGAATATATGACAATGCAGAAAAAAATTTCATATATAATTGTATACAAATCGCGCTGTGAGCAAAACGGTTAAAGCTAATGAGTTAATTATTTTCTCGTTGTATCATACACTAAATTGCGATGATTTTGGTATATAACAAATTGTAAAACGATCAAAGCAACTCGGAGAAAATATTATCACAATATGATGCATGAATTCGTAATGCTCAAATGTAAAAAAAAAGTTGTTTTAAAAAATTCACCATAAATCGAAATATTGTGCTAGAGACTTCCCGTTTGTTGCAAATTGAAGGTAATTGATTGAATATTACTAAACTGTAAGTGTTGTAGCTTACAATTGCAGTTTTTGACCATTTTGGTTGAGTTAAACTTGACCGAAGGTCAAATTTTTTCTATTTATCGTGATTTATATGAAAATATTTCAGAACTGATAAAAGCTATAACCATGAGTTATTTTTTGTTGTATTCTACATGAAATTGTACACATTTTCATACATAAAACTTTATGTAATGGCTAATATAAAACGGTGCAAACATTACGACAATTGGACAAAAGAATTTCTGATTTTTTCGGCAGTTACTGCGTGGACGTAAGGAAAAAGTTTTTTTTCAAAAATTCACCATAAATCGAAATATTGTGCTAGAGACTTCTAATTTGTTGCAAAATGAAGGTAAATGATTGAATATTACTAGAATGTAAGAGTTTTAGCTTACAATTCCGTTTTTCGACCATTTTGGTTGAGTCAAAGTTGACCATAGGTTGAAATTTTGGCACTTATCATGATTTATATGAAAATATTTCAAAACTGTTAAAAGCTACAACCATGGGTTGTTTTTGTTGTATTCTACATGAAATTGCACACATTTTCATATAAAAAACTTTATGTAATGACTAACATAAAATGATGCAAACATTACGACAATCGGACAAAAGAATTTCTGATTTTTTCGGCAGTTACTGTGCGGATGTAAGGAAATAGTTTTTTCAAAATTTCACCATAAATCAAAATATTGTGCTAGAGACTTCCAATTTGTTGCAAAATGAAGGTAAATGATTGAATATTACTAGAATACAAGAGTTTTAGCTTACAATTGCGTTTTTCGACCATTTCAGTTGAGTCAACGTTGACCGAAGGTTGAAATTTTGGCACTTATCATGATTTATATAAAAATATTTCATAACTGATAAAAGCTACAACCATGGGTTGTTTTTTGTTGTATTCTACATGAAATTGCACACATTTTCTTATGTAAAACGTTATGTAATGGCTAATATAAAACTGTGCAAACATTACGACAATCCGATGAAAAAATGTCTGATTTTTTCGGAAGAGTTACCGCACGGACGTAAGGAAAAAGTTTTTTTCAAAAATTCACCATAAATCGAAATATTGTTCTAGGGACTTACAATTTGTTGCAAAATAAAGTTAAATGATCAAATATTACTAGAATGTAAGAGTGTCAGCTTACAATTGCGTTTTTTACCATTTCGGTTGAGTCAACGTTGACCGAAGGTTGAAATTTTGGCACATTGTGATTTATATGAAAATATTTCAAAACTGATAAAAGCTACAACCATGGGTTATTTTTTGTTGTATTCGACATGAAATTGCGCATATTTTCATATATAAAAATTTATGTAACAGCTAATATAAAATGGTGCAAACATTACGACAATCGGATGAAAGAATTTCTGATTTTTTCGGCAGAGGTACAGCGCGGACATCAGGAAAAAGTTTTCTCAAAAATTCACCATAAATTGATATATTGTGCTAGATTTGTTGCAAAATGAAGGTAAATGATTGAATATTACTAGAATATAAGATTTTTAGCTTACAATTGCGTTTTTCGACCATTTCGGTCTAGTCAAAGTTGACCGAAGGTTGAAATTTTGGCAATTCTCATTATTTATATGAAAATATTTCAAAACTGATAAAAGCTACAACCACGGGTTTTTTTTTTGTTGTATTCTACATGAAATTGCACACATTTTCATATATAAAACCATATGTAACGGCTAACATAAAATGGTGCAAAAATTACGTCAAAGTGACAAAATAATTTCTGAGATGTGTCACTGATGCTTTTTAGTGCAAGAAGAAAGAAATTCGCCCATGCGCGCCTGGGTAATGCTTGTAAACAAAACAACAGCTTGATCCGTGAACTCCCAGCATCCCTCAAGGTGCCCGATTCAAAATTTTTCGCCAAGTAGGCCTATAATTATTTTTCTGCGAATTTTTAAAAAACTTTTTTGCGTCAATGTACCATACGTCAATTAAGCACCCAACAGACAATTTTCGTTGATGTTTAATATGTCCAATAGGCGTTTAAGGGTTAAGATGGTCATTGATCTATGGGCATTCAAGGCATACTAGAACATAACCTGCACCAAAAAAGTGCATAGTGATCTGTTTGGTGCGTTTTGGTGGACCAGACTGGTTTTTCAGGGGCTTGTGAGAGTGACGTAGAATGTGATTTGGAACATTGTTTTTCAGTCAATAGTAAATTGCATTTCAAACTTCAGTGCTTAATCTGAGATGATGTCTTTAGTTATCCAGCTTTCGAGACAGGAGAAAAATGAAGATATGAGCAATATTATTGCAACATCACTTTTAGTGTTGAGTTGTAATTATGTACTATTGACAGTGATATCTAGTTTTGTGGAATTGGCAGCTAGAGAGCTGATTGTCTCTCCTTTCTACTAGACAATAGTTTCACACAAGGAATAGTAATAGGCTTGTCATTCATGTATTTAGGTGTTAGGTATTTATAAAAATTTCTGTTCCATTGGTTCAACGTATTACTTTTTAACTTTCAAGTGGTAATTCTAAATGTGATCTGTTCTCACAAGCTAGTCATAATGCCTCAGTGAGAAAAACTACTTAGTCTGTATCTATGAAACAAAAATTGCATAAAATTTTATGGTTTTCATTAATTTTATTTACAATAAGCTTTAAGGTTTTTTTCAGGTGTAGTAATACATACTATACTATATTTAAAATTTTATATTACGTATTCTTTCAGAGAGTCCTCTAGAAGGGAATTATAATGAAACTCCATCACAGGCTAGCGATTCATCATCAACAATCAGATCAGAATTAGTAGGGATCATCCACACCACTTATAAATTTAATAGTAAGTGCTGTAAGAAATGAAAAAATTTGCTTTTTCCCTTTCGGAAATTTTTTTGAGTTTAAATGAGAAAGGAAAAAGAACTGCAAAATGTCTTAAAAAAATTTTTTTTATGATACTTTTCTTTATTACATTTTCACTTCTAGAACTCTTGCTTTACATCATGATCTCTTCTTCAGCAAATGTTCAGTAGCCCTCTTTATCTGACCTAGTTTTTGGGAGTCTATGTAAGTCATAAAACCAAGAGGTATGAAGTTGCTTCACAGGGTGATGATTGAACTTGTGGATCATCTCAGTGGCTAATTTGTATGAAGAAGCAGGTATGCTTAGTGGAAAGTAAACGTAGCCTTGCAAAAGGTAGATAAATTTTCAGTCTCCCAGTTCAGTTCCTCTGAACAGTTTGCAAATGTTTTTCTAGCAGGGATTCCTGAATTTCTCATATTTAGAGATACTAGAGGTAAGAGTCATATGTCCCTACAAAGGGTTTGGCTGATAGTCAGCAGATGAATTAAGCTCAAGATTGCTAATAATAGTGGTAAAATCTTGGGAGTGAAGGATCTTCCAACCTTCTTGAATCTCCTTTCTGAACTCATTGGGTTGCATTTGGGTTGCATATGCTTTACATATTATCTGGTCAGTTATCCTATCAATGAAAGTATTAGGCTTTTCTTCTTGTTCTTGTTCATAAAAGACTTCTTGGGATGATCATCTGTCTTTTGTAGATTTTTTAAAACCTTATGAGTGTGGGGGTGTGCCTGCCCCTTTCTGCAATGAAAACATTGACAAAATATTGTCATTGCCATATCTCAGACTACATGAATTGCACTATATTGATAACATAACAAAAAGAATGTTTTTTCTTTACCAACCATTGTTATGGAGACCTTTCAGTGGTCCAAACTTCTGAAGCTAGCCTGCTTTAAATCAATTCCACTTGAGCACCATAGTTGTAATGTGTGATGTTCTTTTAAAACTTTTGAAGTAAAGTTTTTACAGTGCTCTTTGTCTAATATAGGAAGATGTGCTGTAAGTATTATATAAACTCCTCACTTACACGACGTAATGTAATACCTTTTTACAGTTTGTGCTACGAAGGGGTTATGTTAGTTGCCTTAGTAGACCTTGGAGAGACGTTTATTGGTGAAACAAACTTTCTTTTTCCCTCTGAGGATCTTTAGGTACCGTATATGCCGGCATTTAAGGCGACCTTTAACCTTAAAATATCTCCCCCCAAAATGGGGGGGTCGTCTTACATGCCAAGTATAAAAAGCAAACCTTAAATCCTGCCGAGATTTTCAATGATAGGCTACCCCTGAAGTGTCAATAGTTAACTATCATCACAACTGTCAACACTGTAAACAAAACATATATAATGATGGTACCATACACAACTGTTGATACTAACAAAACAACTGTAATTACCGTGGATAATTACCGTAATTAAATGTTAGGGTGAGCGAGTTCTCACTTTGGTACAGGTGTACGATCTATCTCCGTAATTCGAAAAACCAAAAAGCTCTATAAACCTAAATCTTATATGTAGGAAATAATCATTGGCAAAAGTTAAATGTATTCCAAAATATAAACACCGTCATCTTATGCCATTTGCATTTGTTATTGTTTACATTTTCAAAATCTCAGCTGATTGAGCACTATCGATATCTTTTTTGCCATTAGCTGCTAGAAGATGTAATTTGGAGATACTTTTTCTCGTAGATTAACAAAGTTGGGCTTAAAACTTGCACAATACTTGATTGTATAAGCGTTAAGTGTGATATCGCCAGTTCCAGACGTCGCATCAACTACACCCTGCAGCTTTAATTTACTGGGATTCTGTCTTTAGATGGCCATTGTGTGAGACATGAGTAAAAATGTATTTCAATTTTTACTCTTGGAAGCTAACATTGAGAATCGGCATGGCAGGGTTTAACAAAGAGATAGCTTCAACGCAACTCTTAGTAAATGCTCGAAAGTTATGGCAAATGACATCAGCAATCAGCTGTTTCTCAATTCTGTTGTTTGTGTCAGTACAGGTTTACAATATCTTCATCCATAATTCTAATATCTGAAATTTCCTGGTGGAGGATGGAGCATTATATGAGTTGTGTATGAGAATAATAATAATTTTAATAAAACTGTTGTTTTACTGTATCTAATCATGTTGCAAGTATTATTCTCATATTATTGTATTATTATTATTATTATTATGAACAGAGCAATATGACAAATTTGTAACTAATTTGTATTTTTCATAACTAACAAACCTGAGGTCTCAACATTAGGTTTGTTCATGAAACTTACCTGTCAGATATATATATATAGCTGTATTTTCTGAAGTCCGACAGAATTTCAAAAACTTCCGGCACACGCAGTGGTCGGCCAGGTGGTTAGTACCCATTCCCGCCGCTGGGAGGCGGGTATCAGGAACCATTCCCATTTTCTATTCATAATTTTTCTGTCGCCGGTGCTGGAAACACCTGTTTTCAGTACCTCCGTCTTAGGATTTTGGAAACTTCATTGCCGCTAAGTATCCTAATTGTCGTTTAATTTATTTACTTGGATTTGTGGCTAGGCATACGCTATCTTAAATTGGTTTGAATTTGATTCATTTTTGCATAAGATATCTGAATCTAGTTAGGCTAGTTTCAGAGGGTGTTGTCTGCAAAGATAGGGTGTGGCTACCGAAAGCTTCGGTAGATCCTCACTTGGTATGCACGAGGGGTATGGGTCTTGCTTCTTTGTTGAGATTTGTCATGTAAGGAGTGTGAGACTTTGTCTAATTCCGTAAGGAAGACGTATGATTCGTATGTACGCAATTAATCAGCAAACAAAAGTCAGGGTAGTGAACTTGCTAACCTTCCTGTAGACTTTATTTTGCCTAACCCTGTAGTATGGCATACGGGTTATGATTATGTCTGCGAGAGGTGATTGCTCTCCTTCATTGTTGTGAAGAGTGCTACTTCTGTTATTGTTACTCCTAACCCTGTAATGTTGCCTTCGGGCCCTAAAACAGTGTCTGTAGAGGTTATTGCCCTTTCTCTAATACTCTTTCGATTAGTAACTTAGAATTGAAAGTGCTTGCTTTAGAGAGCAATAGTGAAGTGGCTAAGTGCAGTGACAGTGCCCCTTGTGTAGTGGAGGGTGGCGTCAGATCGTCCTTATTTTCGCCCTCTAGGCCGGGACCTCTGCTTGACTCCCAGGACCCGGGGAGAGAGCATGTCGAAAGCCGAAGGAGGGTTACGAGGAACCCCCACCGATCTGGCGTGCCTTCGGCAGTTTCTGATGAAAATCCCCAGACTGCCAAAGTGCGTGCACGTGCACGAATCCTGAAGGATTGCTTCTCGTCCTCCTTTTGGAAGGACTCGCGCCCTCTAAATAGAAGCTTTATAGAAGAGGACGCTTCACGTCCTCTCTCTCTCTCTCTCTCGTCATGCGTTGCAGTGAGAAGTAAGAAGGCAAACGTCGCCTGAACAAATGTACGTCTTTTGAGCGCGGACGTCCTAGCTTTGTTGCTGTGAGAATAAGAAGGCGTTCCCTCGCCCCTCGTATTCTCACACGATCAAACCTTCACCTGAGACTGCTTCGTGCAGTCGGTTTTCTCTCCGAGATGTCTCTCGCTCTTCCCTGAAGGCAGTTTCTCTCGCTTGCATTGACGCCTGTCAGGAGCGTGACGCTTTTCTGCACGCTTCTTTTGACGCTCGGCTTGAACGTCGGGACGCTCGGATGGACGCCAGGCGTGCGCGGGTGCACGCTAAGCGCACGCGGATGCACGCTAAGCACACGCGGATGCACGCCAAGCGCGCGCCAATTGGACGCCGAGCGCGAGCCAGTGGACGCCGAGCACGCGCCAGTGGATGCCGAGCGTGCGCCAGGCACCAGCGTTGCCAGGTGTGTCGCCTGCTGAACGTTTCTTTTAACTCTTCAAGCTGATTTGGGCCTGCGAAGAATGTGAAGTAAGCAGTGCTTCGGAGGAAGCTTAAAGTGAAAAGACAACTTCGTTTTTGAAACCCAGCAAGACCACGGTTTCGTGAATTCTAGAGGTCTCTGTCAGTTTAATATTGCTTTTCGTAAAGTCCAGGATTGGATGGAGTTATGGAAAGCTCAAGGAAAGATCTCTTTTGCTCTACCGCAGTCAAGACTTTGCGGTAAGGCAGCTACGGGTTATGTAAAAGCTGCACGTCAGGACTCTCGGCAACTTTCAGTAGGATTCTTGCAAAGGCACTCATCAAAAGAATGCTCTTCAGGAAAGCGCAAGACAGAACTTCCTTTGCCATACTGCCAATAAATTTTAAGCTTTAGCAGGCATTAGTTGTGATACGGGAGAGGAAGCTGGTTGGAGAGTTTCTTCCTCTTCCCAGGATAATTTTGCCAAGCTTTTTTAAGCCCAGCCTCAGGAAATGGGTTTTTTTCAGATGATTAGATTTTTAGTTAGTTTCTAGTCGGGACTACGCTGCCGAATTGAACATCGTCGTTCTACCTGCCGTAAGCCCAGTCTCTTAACAGGATTCTTGCCCCTTCCTCGTTTGAGACGGGAATCGGAAAAATAAAATGCTCGACTTCCTGGATTACGTTTTGTCAATTCAGTGACTTTCCCCCATTGTACTATCGTTTTGTCAAGTAAGTGGGTATCCCCTCATTGACAAAATATCTCTTTGTCCCGTAAATGGTTAGTTCTCATTGACAACATCTCATTAACTTTATATTGCTAAGCGGATAAGCTCTATTGACAAGATTCGGAAGAGCTCTCATTCATCATTCGCAGACTCGTACAAGAAATAGACTTGTAGACTACGTCAATGAATGCTTATGTCCAATAACATAAGAAGCTTGAGCTGTCCGCTTCGATTCTCTAAGTTTTGTTCATGAAACTTGCCTGTCAGATATGTATGTAGCTGTGTTTCCGAATTCAGCTATATATATGTCAGCCAGGTAAGTATGAACAAACTTTATTGTAACATAATATCATATTTTGCCTTGCGTTATTTTACTACTGGTTGGTTCAAGTCATATACGCTTGCTGTAGTTACCTCTTCGGATGGCAACCGAGAGGTCTATTGTCTATTAGTTTAAGGACATTTAATCGTTACTTCCTGCAGCCTTCCAGGAGTTTCCGATTTATCTTTTACCGTTGTATGGTAGTGTTATGACGACACAAACGCATCTATATATTTAGCGTTTTCTGTTTCGCTTAAATATACCAGCTTAAGAGTCTCTTTCTGCTCAAAAATAACGGACCTATTTCTTTGTAGAATAGGGTAGCTGGCAACCCAGGCATAAAGTTAAGAGACGATGATCGTAAGCTGCTGCTGTCACTGTCCAACCGAGCCAGTAGCAGCTCGTTCGCTGTCATGCGCGGTAGGTTACGTCTCTCTCTCCTGCGGGATTGACTGACTAACTGTATCTCTGCCCTACAATCACAGACTTTAGCCTAAGATTGAGGGGATTTCTTACATGAATGAATAAACATTGCATTCGTTTTGCCTTACTGTGTTCAACAGAGATATCTCTTACTCCTTTCGGTGCTCGTTACCGCACGGTATGGACTACGGACTACGAGTCTACCGCAACATTGCACTATTATATGCTCTCCTGCTTAGGCAAAGCGCAGCCTTATTAGGGAAGTAAACATACTGTGTGAGGGAATGGATGAGCTTGCTGGGGACCATTTCCTTCCTAAAGAAGTTTTTTTCCCTGAATAGACTGCAATTCAGACCTCTACAGTTTTTTCCTACCGGGAAACTGAAATTTTATTCAAGATCTAGGAATGATTCTGAACATCTCTCAGTGCGTCAAGTATCACCTGAGGTGATAGAAAGAAGGTGCCGGACATCTGGAGAGGGTTTCAGATGTCCTGGATCATAATCTGAAAGAAGTGGAAGCAATTCAGTCGTCCCTCCAGTCCTCGAAACGAGTTTTTGGAACCAGTGGTCCATATCAAGTCTGATCTTCCACAGCTCTCTCATATCTTAGGAAGTACTATCTTCTCTCGTTCCCTGTTCGGGTTTACAAGAGAGCCTATTATAACAACAGGCGTAGAATGTAACGATCCTCTAGAGGTTCGTTACAGAATTGCAAAAGTCCGTACGAATCGTCTCGATCGACGGCAGCAACTACTGACTTCCGAGTGGAATCTTTCTTTAGAAGTATGTTGAGAGTTGTGGAGACTTTAGGGACGTCCTTTCATTCATTCATTGAGGACGAAGAGGCTTCTTCTCTGCTCCCTTATTCTCGATCCGGGAGCGGTACCATTAAACGCCATCCTATGATATTGAACGGGGCTGGATGGGATGTTTAGTCTGTTTTCCCCTTTTTCCAAAACGCTTAGGAAAATGTAATAATAAGATGATTTATGACGTCACAGGGAGCGACAATAACGCTGATCGCCCCATGTTGGCCTTCAAGATCCTAGATTCACAGAGGTCACGTCCTTCCTAGTTCACTTTCCAAGGACCTTTTCCGAGAGAGTCGGTCTACTCTAACACGAAAGGTACCTATAACCTCTCCGCTCTGAGTCTGACTACATTCAGACTATCGAGATGTTGACAGCATAAGTTTACCATCTTCCCTTTCCGTTTGAAGAATGGGATAAGCTGGCAGTCACAACTATTAAAGAATACGCAAATGTTTGTTTTGACGGCCTTTTGGGCTCAGAGATTTGCTTCTGTCAAACAACAAAGCCCTTCACGATCTTAGAGCTCTGTGGAATCTCGAAACTCGCTCACCATCTACTTTTTTTGTCTCACCTGTTTTTCTCGGAGTCAGACACTCGTGCGAGATCAGGCGACATATAGTAGCCCTGAGTTTCTTGTTGATGAAGTCGGTTGCGTTTATACACCCCCGATGATCGTTTAACATGAGACCAGGTTGGACTGTCAGGCATTCGTCCTTCGGGACTGAATCGCCTTTTTGCTCCTCGCTCCTTTCTCCTGACACCAGAAGCTCGAGTCAGGAGTTGCTCAGGAGTTGATTCGCTAACGACGTTGGGTTGCGTTGATACACCCCCCAAGGTTTGCTTAGCTTGAATCGCCCAGGCAGTCCAGACAACATAAAAAATCCTTCAGCGAAGAATAGTGCCTTATGGTCTTCAGGGTACAAGCCTTGCTGTCCTTGATTCGTCTGACTGGTCAACTGGTCGGTCACCTGACTTTAGTACAGACGGACTGACTGTGCATGTCCAGATCGAAGCTTTCAATATGGAACTTAGACGTGGTCTGAAGTTCTTGATGTCAAAGCATTCGAACCTCTCCTACCTGTTGACTTCTTGCACGTGATCAGGAAGGCCTTTTTCTAACCACCCTAGATACGACAAAGAGGGTTAGTGAGGTTTTCAGCCATCGTCAGAAGTTTTGGCGTTAGAGAACACAAGGCGGTGTGTTCTCTAAGCCTTCCGTTGTGCCTAAGAATGAAAACCCGTCTTGTTCTCGGGCCAGGGGCTTGAAATCAAGGATGGCACAAGTTATTGGGCAGGAGCCAGAGAGAGTCCTGTGCCCTGTCGGGTCTCTCAAGTTTTATCTACATAAAACTCAAGAAAGTCGAAGTCCTTCAGGCAATCTGCAGTGTTCCAAAAAAGACCAGACTTGCCCATATCGAAGAACACCCTGGCTTTATTGTTAAGGAGTTCTTTCAAAAAAGCTCCTTCATTGTGTTTGCACAAAGATTTGAAATCTTTTGATTTGAATGCTCACGAGGTGAGGGCGCGGCCATCGGAAGCATTCAACAGAGCATGGCACTCAGCAACATCCTGAGTACCATGTTTTAGCGAAGCAACTCTGTGTTCACTTCACACTCCCTGCGAGATGTGAAGATGGCATATGAGATCTGCTGCTCGCTAGGGCCATACGTGTCTGCAGACACAATCTTGGGGGCAAGAAGTACCACTCATCCTATCCTGTAGAAAATGGTTAGGAAGAGATCTTAATTTAGTTGTTGAGTCGCCGACAACGGCGACTTCTTAACTCTTAAGCCTTAGTTAACACACCTTAACTTTGGCTAGGTTGGTCAGGTGGTGATATATATATTTATATATATATTTATTTTACTTCTTAGCCCTCATGGTATGGTCAATATGGTCTAGTCACGTCGTGGTCTCGCCCCTGTTGACCGAATCTTTTGACTTCACCAAGCTATATAGTCTCTACCTCGCTGGCAACTCTAGTAGCACAAGCAGACTTACGTGGCAATAACCACGAAGCCAGCTATGCTAACAGGTGGAACCAAGATGTAAATCATCTGCATGCATTTGTTTCCCAAAATCCTTCTATTCTGTCCCTTCCCACCTCCAAAGGTGGGATTCAGCTATATATATATCTGACAGGTAAGTTTCATGAACAAAATGATATTGTTATGATACAATAAAGTTTGTTCATACTTACCTGGCAGATATATATAATCAAGTACCCACCCACCTCCCCTCAGGGGATAGTGTAAATAAAAATTATGAATAGAAAATGGGAATGGTTCCTGATACCCGCCTCCCAGCGGCGGGAATGGGTACTAACCACCTGGCCGACCGCTGCGTGTGCCGGAAGTTTTTGAAATTCTGTCGGACTTCAGAAAATACAGCTATATATATATCTGCCAGGTAAGTATGAACAAACTTTATTGTATCATAACAATATATTTTCTAGCGCCAAGCTGGAAACCGGTAGAATTAAAAATAAACTTGTGAGATCTAGGGGCTATTGGCATCTATACCTGGTCACGGGGCATGTATTACCCAGTATGCCCTCGGCGTCCTGTGACCTACCAGTTTAGACTGCTAGAGGGGTGGTTTGAGGTGGACCTTTACCTGTTAAGACCTCAGGTTTGTTAGTTATGAAAAATGCAAATTAGTTACAAATTTGTCATTTGTTCATATACGAAACAAACTTCGGTCTTAACATTAGGATAGATTTACTTATTGGAGGGAGGTAAGTCTCTATAACTGACTGGGAGTTTGCCACCTATATCCATTTCCGAATATCAGGAGTATTTCAAGAGAATGGACTATAAACCCTTGAACCAAAGATATAAGAGAATCTATTGGTTTCCCTCACTGGGTGCTGGTACCATGCTATGGTTTATAAACTATGGGAAAATAGAGGACCTTCCATTCTCATAAACCACTCTTGTCCCTTGTATCTGGATCTACCCTCACCCCTCTCTTCCCTATTACTGAGAGGGGTGTGTTGCTACTGAAAAGTATACTATACTCTAACATAACTTTACAGCATGGCTGACCACCTCACCTGCATCTAGTCCGTTCCAGCTTATGATGGTACTCTTCTTCATACTGCCCGTAGGTAAAGGAGTAGAAAGAAAGTAGTATAGAAAAAAGACCAGTCATCCCATTCATTCTACTTTCATACCTTCATCTTAGACTAAACACAAACTGACCTGCCAGGGGTACTGGATGAGCTATACCACTTGCTGGGCTGTCACCACTGGACCCAAGGAAAAGGTATCCAAGGATCTATGGGCAACGTCTTAAATAAAAGGAAGTGAAAGTTGTTTGGCATTTCCAAACACCAGCTTTCAGAATTCTCTCCACAGACATATTCTTCTTGAATGCCAAAGAAGCACTCAAGCCTCTGATGTCACGAGCCCTAGCCCTCTCCTGGCTATCTGACCCCCTGTCTTCTGTCATGTAGGCATTCTTGATCTTTTCTCTCAGACAAAACGATATTGTATTCCTGGACACTTCCTTTTGGTTCCATCCTGTACTTAACGAACAACTTCCGGCATCCTAGCCTGAGTGCCTTGTCCTTCTTGAGTACTCTCTTATTACCCTGACGGGACACAGAAGCATCTCTTCTTTGTCATTCTTTACAAAATCTGCCAGAAAAGGTATGGAAAAGGAGACGAATCTACCGTCCACTATTGATGGGTTTTGAGTTTTGGCCACGAATTCTGGATCAAACTCGAACACCATTGACTTCCAACCTCTCGAGTGCTTTACGATATATGACAGGCCACGTAGTTCCCCCACCCTTTTGGTTGAAGCTAGGGCCAATAAGAAGACTGTCTTCAGGGTCAGGCTCCTATCTGTGGACTGCCTTAGTGGTTCATAGGGGAGTTTTGTCAGACTACTCAGTACCATGGTCAAATCCCAATCTGGGGCTTTTAGTTCCTTTGGCGAACATGACTGCTCAAAGCTCTTCATCAACATGGCCAACTCCCATGAAGATGATATGTCCACACCTTCCATGTGTAAGACCGAGGCTAGAGCAGCCCTGTACCCCTTTACCGCAGATACAGACATATGCCTTTCTGTTCTGAGATATATCAGAAAGTCTGCTAATTGCTGAATGGTGGTACCGAGTGGAGACAAGTTCCCTCTACGACACCAATCACAGTATGCTGACCATTTTCCTTGGTATACTGCTGCCGATGACTTTCTGATATATCCTGCCATCTGCGCTGCTGCTTTTGGCGAAAACCCTCTCGCTCGCAGGAGATACTTGACAGTCTCCACCCGTGAAGTGATAGGGACTTCACCGACAGGTGGTACCTCTCCACGTGCTGCTGACATAGTAGGTTGTTCCATGGGGGTAACTCTCTCGGCATATCTATTAGGAGTTCCAAGAGGTCCGGAAACCATTCTGCCTTTGGCCATAAAGGAGCTACCAGAGTCATTCTGAGGTTCTGAGACCGCATTACCCTGTTCAGAACCTGACGGATTAGACAAAATGGAGGAAATGTGTAAACGTCCAGATTGTCCCATGGGTGTTGTAGCGCATCTTCTGCTACTTCCTCTACGTCTGGGACTACCGAACAATACACTTCCAACTTGTTGTTGTACCTGGTTGCGAATAGGTCTATGATCGGCCTTTCCCACAACATGAGCATCCTGTTCACTACCTGTTGGTGCAAGGACCACTCCATTCCCAGGATCTGATCCCTGCGGCTCAACTTGTCGGCCACTATGTTTCTTTTTCCCGGAATATATCTGGCCCTGATGTCTACTAGGTTCTCTACAGCCCACTGATGAAGTTAAACTGTCATCACATGTAACTGTCAAGAAACTAGACCTTGTTTGTTTATGTAAGCTACTACTGTGGTGTTTTCTGACATCAACACCACTGATTGCCCCTTCACCCTCTCCCTGAATTCCTCTAGTGCTAGAAACGCTGCTTTCAACTCCAGCACGTTTATATGGAGTTCTCTGTCCTCGCCACTCCATTTTGCTGAAACCATCAGCTCCTCCGTACGGGCTCCCCAACCTTCTAGTGATGCATCTGAGAACAGCAAGAGATCTGGAGAGGGTTGCTGAAGGGGAACACCCACTGTCAGATTGTTGTCCTTCACCCACCAAAGCAAGTCTTTCCTCACTTCTGCCGACAAGGGAATCTGCTCGTACGGGTGATCTACTATTGGTGACCAAAACTCCTTCATCCTCCATTGTAGAGATCGAAGGTGTAGCCTCCCTTGTGGTACTAGCTTCTCCAAAGAAGTTAGAACTCCCAGTACTACCTGCCATTGTTTTGCTGGCTGTGTTTTTCCAGAAAGGCATTCACCACTTGTTTGCATTTCTCTACTCTCTGGTCTGTCAGGAATACTTTGGCTTTTATTGTGTCTATAACCATTCCCAGATACACCAGCCGTTGACTTGGATCCAACTGCGACTTCTCCTGATTTATCACAATACCTAAGCTGTGACAAAACTGTAGAAGGGTTGCCCTGTCCCTGAGTAGTTTCTCTCTGGACTTTGCTATCACCAGCCAATCATCTAGATATCTTATTAGCCTGATCCCGAGCATGCGCCCATGTCGACACGAGAGTGAACACTCTTGTAAAAACTTGAGGAGACGTTGTCAATACAAAGCACAGGACTTTGAACTCGAAAACTTTTTCTGCAAGACTGAAGCGGAGGAATTTCCTGGAAGACTGATGGACTGGGATCTGAAAGTATGCGTCCTTCAAGTTGATTGACAGCATAAAGTCCTTGATCCTGACTGCTTGTAGAACCGTCTTTGGAGTTTTCATTTTGAATCGGGGATTTCTTATAAACAGATTCAATGTTGACAGGTCTATTACTGTCCTCCAGTCCCCGTTGGCCTTTGGGTACAAGGAAAATCCTGCTGTAAAACCCCTTTGACCGAATGGATACTTGTCCCATAGCCCCTTTTTCCATCATCATCTTCACTTCCTCTTGCAGAATAAAAGCCTTCTGAGGTTCTTGAGCATAAGCGAGGTGAGGTAATGGCTGTTCTGTCAGGGGTGGGGATACTTCAAACGGAATCAAATACCCAACCCTGAGAACATCCACCACCCACTGCTCTGCTCCCAGTTCCTGCCACACCTTCCAGTGATTTGCGAGGCAACCCCCCACTGGTGTGGCTGTGTGATGAGAGGCGCCCATCCTATCGTCTTGAGCCTCTCCGTCTTCCCCTAATCCCCCTTCCTCTGTTATTTCTATTGTGAAACGGCCAATGAGCTAACTTCTTTAGGGAAGAGGGTCTTGTTGCTCTATTAGGGATATTATGCCTTACTGGCTTCTTTCGAGGTATTTGCTGCTGCCTTACTTCCATAGGGTTAGCTTGACTGTTAGATGTTTTTCTAACTGCCTGCTGTACCAACCTATCATTAGTGTCCATCCTTCTTTTATCTATAGCCTCTTCCAGTATGGCCTCTGGCAACAGCAATTGCGACTCTAAGATATCCCCATTCCTCATTGCTAGCAGGGAATCCAAATCAACAGTGCGGCTTAGTCTAGCCAAAGCTGCATCCCTCCTCATTAACAGGATATTTGCCCAATTATTGGCACTTAAATTTGTCAAGTACACAATTGCTTTGGTACCCGATTGTAGTATCTAATGAACATTGATTCATCCACTACTTTTCTTGTTACTTCTGAGGATGCAATCTTCGCCACTGCTGTTAACCAAAGATCCAGCCAAGAAGCACTCTGAAAGACAGAAGAAGCTGTTGCTTCTAACGTAGCAGCCTCTTGGCAAGTCATCAAAGGGCATTCCATTTTAACTTGATCTAAGGTTAATCCAGGCCTTAACCTTGCCACATTTGGGTTAATTTGTCTAGATAGCAAAGGAACTGTCGGTGTCGTATAATATTTCCTATGTTTCATCACTGGAGGAGGGATAAACTTAAACTATCTATTTGATCTTAAAAAAAGTAATTTTGTCGAAAAATTATTTTTTCCTATATACAAACCTAGGTTGTCTAACAAAAGGATATCCGCGGGAACGCGCTGCCAGTACCGCATACAAAGAGTTCAAACTTGAATCGCTGTCCCTGGGTCTGGGGTAACTGCGCTGGGTGAGCCCGAGCCAGCTTAGGTAGGTCGTTGTGATACCATTCTTTGAGCCCTTAGAATACTTAGTCTAAACAGACACACTCTTCAAAGGGGGGGCCATAACTCAATGAGGGGTGGATGAGGAGGGCCATTAATCCGTTAGACAACCTAGGTTTGTATATAGGAAAAAATAATTTTTTGACAAAATTACTTTTGTTCCGACTAAGTACAAACCGTCGGTTGTCTAACAAAAGGAGACTCGAACTGAGGATGGGAAGGTGAGTGACCTGCACGCACCCTTTGAAGAGCAGTCAATAACTTTACGCGACCTGATGTTAACCCAGACCCGCTTATCCTCATGACACTTTATACGGTAAGGATTCAATAGGGGAGAACCCAAGGGGCTCCGGCTGTTATCCTAACCTATGGTACTAATACTCACTCTGAGAGCTGTTCCTGAAGGATTCTTAGACATCATTCTACTCTCCAGGTAAGTCAGTAGTGGCCAAGTCGTGTCATGAACAGTATAGTCATACGTAGGATACTACCAGGAAACTCACTCATACCCCTTACATTCGGCCAGACTTAGGCGGGAATTGCCGGGAGTGTGTGTGTGTATTTCCAAATTGAGGTACGCAGTGCGGGTGACCGATATGCCTAGAGGATCTCTTGGGCTGCGACAATGGGGCCCAGAGAGAACACCTCCAGAGATTTGAATGTAACTTCTCGTAGGTAGAAGGAGGTGAAGGTGGTTTGACTCTTCCAGGTGCCTGCTCTCAATACCTGACTCACTGAGAGGTTCTTCCTGAAGAGCATAGAGGAGCCTATGCCCCTAACTTCGTGAGCCCTCACCTTCGGCATTGGTACTTCCTTGTCTTCGTAGGCCCTTCTTATAACTTGTCTGATCCAGAAGGAGATGGTATTCTTAGCCACCTCTTTCGGATGCTTGCCTGTGGCCACGAACAGCCGCTTGATAGCCGGTCTGAACTGTCTAGTCCTCTTGAGGTAGGCTTTCATGGCTCTGACCGGGCATAGAATCAGTTCCTCTTTGTCAAAGCTGGTAAAATCCCCCAAGGAAGGAATGAATGGTAAAAGAGGAAAACATCTCATCTGGCCTGGATGGGTCTTGAGTCTGGGTTACAAAGCCAGGGACAAACGAGAACCCCATCTCCCTCCAACGCCTGGTGTGTGACACTTCGTACGACAGCGTGTGTAGCTCGCTGACCCTCTTCGAAGATGCCAGGGCTAAGAGGAAAAGGGTCTTCAAGGTGAGGTTCTTCAAGGAAGCTGAATGTAAGGGCTCATAGGTAAGACCTCTCAAGGATTCCAGGACTAAGGCCACATCCCAGTGGGGAGTCTGTAGCTCTCTCGGGGGACAGGTCTCCCTAAAGTGCTTGAAGAGCAACAAAATTTCTGGAGATGCAGCGAGGTCCATGCCTTTCAACGAGAATACTTGATTTAAAGCCGCTCTATAACCCTCCACTGCCGATATGGATAGTCGTTTATCCTTCCTGAGGTGGTGGAAAAAACTCGCTAGTTGAGGGATGGTGGGCTCGTCTGGGGCAATGCCTTTATCTTGACACCAATCTTGAAACAGTCGCCACTTTCCCTGGTACAATCTGCCTGAGGATGGTTTTACAGGATTGGCCATGGCCTCAGCTAACTGCCTGGAAAAACCTCTACCACGGAGGATTTTGACGACAGTCTGAACCCGTGTAAGCGGAGGGCTGACAGATTTGGGTGTAGGCATCAGTTGTTGGGTTAGGCGAGGAGGTCTACTCTGTCTGGTAGGCTTACCGGGTCCTCCAACTGGAGATCCAGCACTTCTGGGAACCAGGGGGTTTCCAGCCACCAAGGAGCTACTAAGGTTACTCGTAGGTTCTGTGAGTAGCGAATCTTCTGAAGGATCTTCTGGAGGAGGGGGAAAGGCGGGAAGGCGTAAGCGTCCAGGTTCTTCCAATCCTGCAGGAGGGCATCCTCTCCCGCTGCCCGCGGGTCTGGGAGTGGGGAGAAGAACACTGGGAGCTTCCTGTTCCATGCGGTGGCAAAGAGGTCTATCGAAGGAGAGCCCCACCTCTTTATCAGGCCATCTGCTACTTCTTGATGGAGGGACCATTCTGTGTTGGTTATCTGTCCCCTCCTGCTCAGATGGTCTGCCCAAACATTTTTCTTGCCCGGAATATATCTTGCTTTGAGGGTGATGTCCATTTCCTCTGCTAACTCCTGGATTTGTACTGCCAGGCGACAGAGATCCAGTGAGACTGTGCCCCCCTGTTTGTTTAGATATGCCACCACCGTGGAGTTGTCCGACATTAGGCCCACCGTTTTCCCTTGGAGTTGAGACAGGAAGTGCTGAAGGGAGAGGAAGACTGCCTTCAATTCCAAGACATTGATGTGAACTGCTCTCTCTTCTTCCGACCACAGGCCGCTCACTTCTTCCTCCGTCAGGTGCGCCCCCCACCCTTCTTTTGATGCATCTGTGAAGAGAAGAATCTCTGGGGTTCTTGGACTGAGAGAGATCCCCCCTTGGAGGTGGGAAGGAACCATCTACCACTCCAGGGACTTCCTTACTTCTTGAGAGAGAAGAATTTTGCTGTTGGGGTCCCCTTCCTGAGGAGACCATTGCTTCTTGAACAGCCACTGAAGAGGCCTCATACGCCTTCTGCTGTGAGGCACTAGTCTCTCTATTGAGGCCATGTGTCCTAAGATGGACTGGCAGAGTTTGGCAGTGGGAGGGCTGGGCCCCAAAGCTCTCCGCACTTGAGTCACTAGGCTGGAGACCCTGTTCTCCGAGGGGAAGGCCTTCATGAGGGATGAATCTAGCGCCATTCCGAGGTACACCATCCTTTGTCTGGGAGTGAAGTCCGACTTGTCGACATTCACCACCACTCCCAGTTCCTGAACGAATAACAAAACTAGCTGAAGGTGATCCGCACACTGCGCAGCCGTCTCGGCTAAGATGAGCCAATCGTCCAGGTAGCGGAGGAGACGGATGCCTCTTGCGTGTGCCCATACCGCCTGGTGAACACCTGTGGGGCTGTCGCGAGGCCGAAGCACAGGCAGGTGAACTGCAGAGTCTTTCCCTTGCTGACAATCCTGAGGAATTTCCTGGAGGAGGGGTGAACAAGGACTTGGAAGTAGGCATCTTGAAGGTCTATTGAGGCCATGAAGTCTCCCTCCCTGACACAAGCTCGGACGGAGTCTGCCGTTTCCATCCGAAACTTTGTCAGAGAAAGGAACTTGTTGAGGGGTGAAAGGTCTATGACTGGCCTCCAACCCCCTGTTGCCTTTTCTACCAGGAAGAGTCTGGAGTAGAACCCTGGACCTGGATCCTGAACCTCTTCCAACGCCCCTTTCTGAAGTAGCTTGGATATTTCCTCCTTCAGGGCCCGTCCGCGGTCCGAGTCCGGTCGATAGGAAGGGACTTGGATGGGGGTAGGGGATAGAGTGGGAGTTGACTGGAAGGGAAGACAGTAGCCTGACTTGATGACCTGCAGGGTCCAATCTTCCGCTCCTGCTTGCTGCCACACTTGCCAATTGGCAGCCAAGCAACCCCCTACCTTCCGCTGACGGGCAGGATCTGGCCTAGAACTTCTTGCGGGGCCCCCCTCTCTTCTGTTACCTTTCTGCTTTCGCTCCTTTGATGGAAAGGGACGAGTCTTCTCTATGGAACTTGTCTTTCGACACAGAGTATGGTTTCTTCTCTTCTCTCCTACGCACGGGAAAGGACGGTCTCTGCGCTTCTCTTACTTGTTGGCTAATTTGTGGTGCTGGCCGTGGTCTATGGCCCGGCATTCCGGTATTGGAGAGAGCCCTAGATTGGAGAGATTGCTCCGTCTTCTCCGCTGCCTTGCGAACTTCTTCCGCTGGAATAAGTTCTTTCTGGAACAGCGGGTTTTTCCTTAAGTCCGGGAGGAGGTCTCTCACTACTGGCGATTTGGCCTCCTTGAAGGCATTCTCTCTCCTTTACACCTCCATATTAGCCCACAGGACCACTAAATTGTCTGCCTGGTGTGAGAGAGTCTTGATCCCACACTGCATGAACGAAGACAAGTTCTGCTGCTGCTGAGGCTGGAGCTCGGGTAAGAACTGCGGAAGTGCAGCCAGTAAACGTTCCATCCACGAATTCGTAGCGAGGGCCAGAGCTAGAGCGCGAATGAGTCCTTCAGTTTCTGAGGGAGAGAGCAAGAGGTGCTTCTTCTGTAAGGCGTCCAGACTGACATCTAAGAGATCTGCAAGGTCCCTGGAATATGCAGACTCCCTTAGTTTGTCACCTGTTGGCCTATAATACCTGCTGGCCCCCTGAGCAGGGATAGGAAGCCACCTCTGTTTCTCTGATACCCTAGTTGGTGAAGTCGTGGCTTCTCGGGATGCTCTAGCCATGGCTAGCCTAACCTGGTTGCTCCAGGGGAGACTGACTGAGGGGGGCTGCGAATTCTTCAGGTTGAGCACCTTATGCACCTCTGACTGAAACTCTTGGTTTAGCTCCTCAGTTTCCATTAGGCCATTGGCGCTTCTAATAATCGACAGAATCTGGTTGAATGATAAGGGCTCGGGTTCCGCAGGTGAGCTAATCTGACTGCCGTCCGAATCGGGGTCAGAATCGGGCTCCCCCTCGGAGCAGGAATTGGGCTCGGAATCGGAGTCAGAACTGTCACCCAAATCTGGAAACAGTTCCTCCGACTTCTTCTCCAATAGGAACTTCTTCCTGGCTTCTTCCATCTTTCTGGCAGACTCCTCGAGACTGGTGTTCTTCTTCTCAACTTGCTGGGAAACCTCCTTTCTGGAGCTCAACTAATCCTCCACCGCCTGTTTAACCAGGTTCGCAATGTCCAGTGCGGGGCTAACTGATGGAGGTGGTGCGGAGGTACTAGGCTCAAGCCTAGGCCTAGATTTCTCGGGCATCAACGCTGGCACTGGTCTCTCAGCGTGACCTTGGCCTTGCGGCATTGAAAGGTCTCCGTTGATGCTCCTCCTACGAGCTTTGTGGCTGGCTGGCTTCTTGCGTCGGGTTGCCGCAACTTCAGGAGGGGAGAGGGCCTCCGGCTCCTGCGAGTTGGGTCCCGTTCCGGGCTCCTTAGCACTGTCCTCAGGATGGGAGGGTGAGGCGTCAGGTCCGTCACTGGATCCGTCCTGGGGCTGGGCTGATTGTGCCCGAGAGGAACAGGGGGTTAACTCGGCACCGGGCTGTGTCTCGGTACTGCTACGGTCATAACGAGATAGTTCGGCCTTTAGGCTAGGCAGGAACAAGATCTCGGTTGAAGCCCCCTTCTTGTTACGCTTCGAGGCAGGAACATGGTTCCCAGCCCCTAAGGCAGCTTCTTTCCTCTTACCTGCTTTCCTAGCCCCCGACGACGAAGGTTTCTTTAGCCTAAGTCTCTTGGGAAGGACACTAGGCTCACTAACTGGGTCCCCAGTTAATAAGGAGGAAGGATTACTAGGCCTAGTGTTCTCCAATTGGGCACTATCCTCCTCACACATGACCTTAGGTCCCACAGTAGTCGGCCTAGGCCTAGCCTTATCGGAATCAACACTAGCGTCACTGAAAAAGCTTTTATGCGCCTCATAATAGAGCCTCCACTGATCATTATTCCACTGCGCACATGTTGAACACGATGTATCAGGGGAACATGCAAAACCCCTACATGCAATACACCACAGATGAGGATCCGAGGTTGGCGAAGGCAAAGATGTGCCGCAACGCATGCCATCGGAAACACACACACAAATCCTCCCCGAAAAACCCACCATAGATCCGCCTTCCATACTTACAGGGAAGTTAGGATGCTAGGTAATACTAATAAGGATAAATAAAAGGATAGGAAAAGGGCACTGGGGAAGCACTCAAGCACAGGATGTCAAAGATATATCACGATATAAAACGACTACAGTCGGCGGTCATGCGTTGTTCATCTCAAGTTGGGTCAAGGCGGAAGGAGTAGGTGTTGACACGACGGCTACCGCGAAAAGAATGGTATCACAACGACCTACCCAAGCTGGCCCGGGCTGACCCAGCACAGTTACCCCAGACCCAGGGACAGCGATTAAAGTTTGAACTCTTTGTATTCGGTAGTGGCGGCACGTTCCCGCAGATATCCTTTTGTTAGACAACCGACGGTTTGTACTTAGTCGGAACAAATTATCCCTTCCCACAATCTGTGCATTTACGTATTGTAAAACGGACTCCGCATGACTTGAACAAGGCAATTCATACGACACCTTGGTATCCTTTTTCAACCCAAACACCATGTCAATCCCCGGAGGAAGCATACTGGCAGGTGTTTCCATTCTCCCCGAAAGGTTATTGAATTGACGAATCAAATCAATCACCTCCACATACGAAGCCAGAAACTCTTGGTTTTCTCCTTCCTCCGGTTCTAGCGTACTGTGCTCAGCCACAGGAGAGACTATTCTGTTTTATTTACATTCGTAAAATATCATCAGATTTCTTATTACAGATATGATCAAAGCTGGGTTTAAAAATTGCAGCTCCTTTATTTATAAACATAGTAAATTAAATGAAGTACATGCGTGTTTTTGCCAGTTTCAGACAGCGGTTTTGCCTCAAACAGCACATCGGCAATCAGCCGTTTCTTGATACTGATGTTTATGTCGGTACAGGTTTATGCTGACTTCATCTAAAATTCTAAAACCTGGTACATATTTCTTAGTGGAGGATGGAGTCATATTTTTGCTTGGAAAGAGAGAGAGAGAGAGAGAGAGAGAGAGAGCGAGAGAGAGAGAGAGAGAGAGAGAGAGAGAGAGAGAGAGGGGGGGGGGGGGTAAGGTTGTTACACTGACATGTATTTATTAGCAAATGTTGAATAATATTGTTCTGAGAATAATGACCGTTTTAATAAAACTTTTGTTTTACAGTATCTAATCATATTGCTTGCATTATTACCATATTGAATTATAATATGAGCAGAGCGATCTGCCATTTGCATTCTAGTTTTGTTTACATTCTTAAAATGATGTTACTGATATCATCACCGTCTTTAGTTGCCGAATGGAACTCAATTTATACATTTCTTTTGTACATATTATCAAAGCTGAACTTAAAAATTGCAGCTACTTTATTTATAAATGCAGATTAAATGAAGTACGTGTGTGTTTTTGCTGGTTTTAGACGTGTTTTTGCCTCCAAAATTTATAGTTCCCAGTCATTTTTTATTTACGAGCACTGTTGTTTACTAAAGGCCAATATTTCCTTGGTAGTACTTTATAATCAAACTAAAGTGTTTTGTGATATCAATAGTTTCCCAGTTATCCTTAATATTCGAATTTGTTCCAATTTTAAAGGAATACAATCATGGGGATCTACTTACAAGGGGTATTTCTCTGCTATTAGTTTAATAAATTGCGGGTCATCTTGTACGCCAAACATACCTTTAAATCTACAATTTTGCATGAAAAATTGGGGGTCGTCTTATGCGTAGGGTCTCCCTATACAACGGCATATAAGGTAATTGTTTGCAGTCTCTTTTATACCCTCTATGAACTAATTAGTTATTCAACCAATATCTAACTTTGCCTTAGCACAATAGATAAACTTCATGAGCTGTATGAAGGAATTACTTTTGCTAAGGTGTGGCCTTTGGTGGAATTTTATACTGTCCTTAACTTTCTATGAAAAGCGAGATTTTTGGCAAGAAGTCAGTCATCATCTCTATTTATATTTGCTCTTTTTTTCATTCTGGGGGAATTAGAGCCAGTTAAAGTTGCTCAAGAAAATGTTGAGAAACCAAGAGTGAAGCTTATAATTTATAATCATGGAGAAGCTGAAACTTTTTTTTTTTTTTTTCTGGTGAAACTTACAGATGGCTTTAAAGAGAATGATTGCTTATTTTTTGTTTTAGCCATATGAAGCTTGCTTAGTACAACATGACTGCAGTGAGCTGATATGATAATTATGACAAAAAGTTGATGAGGTTGTCACAGGAATAATATAAGGAAAAAAAAATGTAGAAAAATTAGTTTAAAATAGTGTTAGTAGATAAAGCATCTAGCGGGTAATTATTAGCTCAGTTGAAAACATATGGAATACTTCCCTTCTAAAACATTGTTCACATAATATAATAGTGCTATATCTCATGCTTTAGAAATGCAGGCTAGTATTCTTAAAGTACCATCCCCTCTTCCCTGATGACTGGAAATGATATTTTTTTCACATACAGTTACTACTACTCTACTATGTACTAAATTTGGATGATTTGGTGCTTGTTTCAGTTGGTGAATATGGCTACAATTTTTTTTTCTCTAATCACAGCCCTTACCAGTATGTTGCCATATTTATATGGTCATGAAAGAACAGTTCAGTATTGAGAGAATTTCTGTGATGCCTGCCTCTATCATCACTTTCGTCAAGAATGGAAGTTTTGCATTGTTCTGCCATTATTTTGTATTTATTACCAATGAAACCTCAAAGTTTGCATCTTTAATTTTAGTATTAATATCAAAATATATATTGTTGAAAGGTTATGTCTATCCAGATTTAAGTAGTGCATGTTTGTTCACATGTTAGTGTACCTTGGCTCTAATGTTATTCTTTTGTGATTATATTATTAGCCAAGTTTTTGGTTCTGATGATATTCTTTAGTGATTGTATTAATTATTAGCCAAGTTAGAAGCTTTTTATACTTTAAAATTAACTAGGCAAGAGAATTTAGTTACATTGTATGTACAGTACAACTTGTTTCTTACAGATTTGTGTGACTTCCAGTATGTGCCTTTAATGACTGGAGAAGATGGCTGCAGTCAAGTGTGTATTTATAATGATCTTGTTCCAAGAGGTATGGAAAGTGCCAACTGGCTACATCAGCCAGCACCCTTGTACCTTCCACCTGCTGCTTTTACTCGCATGGACACACCACAAGATTATCGATATCGACGGGAAGCCAATAGTGACCCCAAATCAAAAGTGCCTCAGAATATCATTTGTCGCACTCGGCAGAGAAGGACACACTTTGCAATTTTTCAAACATTTAAAGATGAAGATGTACCAAAGTGTCCTCTTCAGGGAGCAATGTCTCAAATCAGAATAAAATTCATGGAGAATGCTCTTTATCAGGGTTTGAAGGAAGAGTTTGAAAAACGACCAATTTGGTCGAAGAATGCTCTTAGAGTTCGCCTAGATTATACCAAGGATAAACTCAAATATCTTTTACCAACCCTGTCATATTATTTTCATACAGGACCATGGAGGAATCTGTGGGTGCGATTTGGATATGATCCCCGTAAAGACCCTACTGCTTGGATATACCAGACATTTGACTACCGCATAAGACAAGCTGGTGGTGTTAAAACAAAAGTAGAGGCCAAACGCAGTTATTCAAATTATGTTTTGCCTTATAAAAGTTCAAATGCATCTAGGAGAAAGATTTCAGTCATTCATTCTTTACATTTAGGGCAAGGGGGAGATGATGATAGTGAAACTAACAGAGATTCTGAAAAGAACTTGGAAGAACTATATATATTCAGACCAGGGATGATTCCACCATATAGGCAAATGTTTTACCAATATTGTGATATTCAGGTACCTGAAATACAGAAGCTTTTAGAAGATTCTATTTTAACTGGAGCAAATAAAGTATGTTCTGAAAAACATGGATGGTTACCAGCAGGCGTAGAAGCAAAGTGCCGTGATATTATATCTCGGCTAATTGAAAAAACACTGGCTGAGAGAACAGCTCAAGGACAAGGTCTGGATGAGGAAGAATTGAGGTCAAATTCTGACACGGACTCTCCTACAGAAGGCAATTCTACTGAAGAAGAAATTAACTAATTTAGAGGGCATTAGCACACATGTAGCTATCATGTTCATGAAGTGCAGTCATTATACAGTACTGTCATAGAAAGGGAAATTGATCCCTGCCAAAATATAGTGCAATTAAAAAGACAGAAATCCCTGCTTTTGTGGATGTCATCGAATATTTTTAAAATTACTCCACAACCGTTAGAACTATCAAAACATTGACAGCCAAGCAATCAGTGATAGACCACCCCTTATAATATGAAAATGGCCACCCAAGCATCAGTACGATGGGTTGGACTCATGAAAGTATGTACAGTCTGTTATCTTTCAGTACCATTTGTTTTGTCATCTCTGACTATTACATGTTCTTTTCCTTTTTCCCTAGAGACAGTGTAGAATGTTAGCCACATATAAGTATTGGTTACATGTGACAGAGCAAGAGAAAGAAGGATGCAACATTAAAGATAAGGGAAGCAAAACCAATAGGACAGCACTCAAAATTGATCAGCCACCCATTTCCAGGGAAAGTTAGTATAATACTATATGTATATGGTTGCAATAATGACACATGCATTATGTCAAAAGAATGTCTCCAAATAAAAATTTGGAAGTTAATTTCTTTACACAGAATTGTATAATTTCTCTATATTCTTGTTTTAAGAATGAAATTCCTCAAAAATATAATTCCATTTGTCTTACTACTCAAAGAAACCAGTAGTCTCCTGTAAAAAAAACATTTACTTACTATAGACAACCTTCAAGATATAATTAAAGCCAATTTCATTTGCAATATAAATCAGAATTGACATAAATCTCTGCAGTGTTGTACTGGAAAGCACAAATTATCAACCCATGAATACTAATTCATCTTAAAAATGTTACAAAATTTTTATTTTTAAAATACATACATTGTAGCATTCCACATATTAGAAAGTCATTTCATAAAATTTCCAAGGACAGGAAACAAAGATACTAATATAATTTGGCTAACAGCTCTTAAGTCGGCCGAAATAAAAATTAAATAATCTTCACAAAATGTTTTAAGATTATTAAAATAGATAACAGGGTTATGGTTTAGTTTCCATAACTGTACTCATATTACAAAAGGAGTGAAATTTTATGACAATCTTTTAAAAAAGCAACACATATAGTGACTTCTTATGTGCTACTAAAATCATATTCTCAGAAGAAAGGAGTAAAACAAAATAAAAGGTCATATTCTTAAAAGAAAGAAGTAAAACAAGGTAAAAGGACTATACACATTACTACAGTATATGTCTACTCTACAGACAATGCCATTTGGAATTCATATACATGTACATAAAAATATATTTTTTTGCAAAAAATTTATTAGCACCACTTAAATTACCAATATACTGAAGGTATAAACATAAAAAGCATTTCAATATGAAATCTCAGAATGTTACAATAACTGTTACTATTCTTTACATATCAAGGTAACAAAACATATAACCTTTTAAAGATGTCTTTTATGCAAATCTTTTTTTATTTTTTTACAGACCCTAAAGTAAGTTTCCATACAAAAGTTTAAAAAATGCAAATAGTTGCTTAATAATTTTAAGTTATCTTCGGTATGAATTTACGTGGATGACGATGGAATTCTACTGACTGTGTCCAGTAACATACATTTACAATTACATTGTGTTACAGGACATTCGGTATGTTCCCTGAAAAAAAAAAATGCAATTTTAAAACAAGTTCTATGTATCTACAAATTTACATCACAGGGAAAAATTCATCTACAAACACATTTCTAAAAAAAAAAGACAATTTGTCGAAAATTGCATTTTTCCTAACTATACAAACCTGAGGTCCTTTAACAATAGGAAGTAGCTAGCGGCAGCTGGAACGGTCGTAAGCTTGAACAAGGGGAGAACGGTAGTTAACTGCTTGTCCGACAGTCGCGCGGCTAAACAAATCACTTTTGCTTTTGGCCCATGCAAAATACGCAGAGTGAGGGGTGGCATGAGGAGGGACTATATGTAAAGGACCTCAGGTTTGTATAGTTAGGAAAAATGCAATTTTCGACAAATTGTCATTTGTTCCGATACGTAATACAAACCATCGGTCCTTTAACAATAGGAAGACACACTTCTTGGTGGGAGGAATCTGAGTCTTTTGATGAACTGACTGGTGTTCATCCATCCCTGGAATGCCTCCCTGGTCATAAGAGCGAGGGAGGGATCCAAGCCTCTGTCCGATTGATCGGGGTGTGCACCGCAGGATCAATGGTCAGACCTCTGGGCCGAGTACTAAGAGAGAGGCAAGCGTATCTCTTCGTACCAGCAAGCAAGAACTTGTTCCTGTTTGCAAGAGGCAACATAAAGTATGGGTTTGTCTCAAGCTGGCATCCACTTCCTCCCCCTTGTTGGAGGAAGTGGTGGATATGCGCTCCTATCCCTAGTGAAAGGGATAGGATGGGGCTCTGTTGAGTAGCTCACCTGCATCTCGTCCTTATCCAGCAGGGTGACGACCGTGTCCCTCTACCCACAGGTAGAGGGGAAGAAAAAGATGGGAAGAGGAGCCAGTCACACTCTCATTCACTCATCCATTCTTACGGTCACACCAGGACTCGATGCTGTTCAGCCTGCGAGGGTCTGGGTTCGCTACACGTGTTGAGCAGCCACCACGGGTCCCAAGGAAAAGATCCAAGGACCTGTGGGCAATATCCCGAAGGTAGAAGGAGGTGCATGTGGTCTGGTTGGACCAGACCTCTGCCTTCAGTACCTGCGCCACGGAGAAGTTCTTGCGGACAAAGCAGCATCTCCTTCGCATCAAAGGCAGTGAAGTCCATTAGGGAGGGGATTGTGAACGACTTGAACCGATCGTCAGGGACCGAAGGGTTCTGAGTCTTCGCTACGAAGTTCGGTACGAAATCGAGCGTCACGGATCCCCATCCCCTGGATGCTTGACTTCGCAGGAAAAGTCATGCAGTTTCCTCAGAGGAAAAGAAGGGAATAGTCGCATGACCTATCCCTCTTCTCGACTTCGGTGATGTCCAGTACCCATACTGGTCTGTCCGTTTGCCATGAAGTCTCTCGCATCTTCCTATCCCCAAGCAGCGAAGTTCTCGGTAGTGGATAGGACACCGACACCACTCCATGGTGGGTGTCGATGGTATGGGTACTGTGACAAGCCATTAAGACGAAGTAATGATTGCTCCGTAACAACCGAACTAAGTCCACAGCGTAGTTCGTAACTGACTTTGGCGCTCTGACAGCTGCCGACTGACTGGTTCGGTATCGGAAGTTAGGCGAGTTGTCCAAGCATCCGAGTAAGTCACGTGACCTTCGCCTTTTAAAGGGTTATGCCGAGAGACCAAACAAATAATGTTTTTATACATTCAACTTACCTGCCAGATATATACTTAGCTTTAGACTCCATCGTCCCGACAGAAATTCAAATTTCGCGGCACACGCTACAGGTAGGTCAGGTGATCTACCGTCCTGCCGCTGGGTGGCAGGAATAGGAACCATTCCCGTTTTCTATCAGAATTTTTCTGTCGCTCGTATTGTAAACAACGTTTGCGGTACCTCCTGACTTGATTTTCGTTTTTCATCACCATCGATCTTCTGGGCTGTCTTTTGCAGGGAAGTACTGGGTCTTTGGTTCGGCATACGCTTTTAGTAACTTTTTAATGTATTTAGCTTCGAGTTTTCGAAGAAAAAATTTACGTGAAACTACCGACCGGTAGACACTCACATATTTTGCAATAAAGGGAAACTTTGATATCTATTCACTAATACGTGTAAGAAGTGTTAAAAAAAAAGCTTGATTGAGGAATTTAAACACTAACTTCCTATTCAAGGAAGTCAGAAAGCATATTACTAAAAACGCTTCCTTTAGAAGCGTTAATATGTCTCGTATTAACGAGCAATTAGAGTATTAACAATACTAGTAGTTGTTGCATCCTCATCACCTTCTTACCTCACAGAAACTACAAATTCATCTTGTGAAAATTTGAAGAATAAATCTAGAGAGCTCATAATGTGAGCTCTTAAAAAAGGTAAGAAGTGAATATAGTGTTTCCAGTGCAGTGGAGGGTGCGTTCTGTTCGGCTCCATCTCGCTCCCAGGCCTAGTCCTCTTCCAAGCTCCCAAGCCGAGAGGAGAAGGAATGTCGAAAGCCTTACGGAGGTTACGGAGAATCCCCACCGATCAGGCGTCCCCTCGGCAGGATCTGGAGCATCCCAGACTGCCAAGGAGGGCCATTGCAAAGGCATCCTTAAAAAAATGTGCGTCTCTTCATTCGATTCTTCATCTTACATCCGAAAAGACAAAGAATGGACATGTTTGGAGTTCGGATGATCTAGCGTGTTCTCGGAAAGTTAAGAGAACACTAAGTGCCATCTGGGCTAGAAGCGGGAGCCGCGTTCCAGCAGTCCAAGCGCGAGCCGCGTTCCAACAGTCCAAGCGAGAACCAGAGTCTGATCTCCTGTTTCGTTTTCTTCCATGAAGTGTGGAGTTGTATCCGAGCTTCCTGAGAATGTTCCGCCTTCTCCCAAGAAACTAGCTCCTATAGATGAGTGGTTTTCTTCAGCCCTAGAAGAACCATCTTGGCAAGGAGCGCCAGGCAGGACAGAAGCCCTTTCCAGGCAGGAGGAACTTTCCGGGAGAGGAGATTAACAGAGAGGAGCTTTCTAGGCGCAAGGCGCCTTCAAATCGAAAACAAATGTCCAAGAGCGAAGAGCCTTAGAATCAAGTGGACAAACAGAAGGATCTTTCCATGGATCGTTCCGAGCAAGAGGCACCTTCCAAGAGTGAGGAGCCTATTAGGCGCTCGGAACTATCCAGACGCACGGAACCTACCACAATAACGGAACGTTCCAAGCACGAGTTTCCTTCCAGGCGCTCGGAACATTCCGAACGTTCCGAACTTTCCAGACAAGCGGAAGAATTTTCCAATCAGGAATCTTTTTCCAGACACACGGAACCTTCCACAAGAATGGAACGTTCCAGGCGCGAGTTTCCTTCCAAGAGAACGGAACCTTCCGCACAAGCGGAACTTTCCAGACGCTCGGAAGCTTCCAGATACGAATCGCCTTCCAGGCGCTCGGAATTTTCCAAGCAGGAATCTTTTTCCAAACGCGCAGAACATTCCACACAAGCGGAATTTTGCAAGCGCTCGGAACCTTCTGCACAAGCGGAAACTTCCAGACGCACGGAACTTTCCAGGCGCGGATCGCCTTTCATACGCTCGGAACTTTCCAAGCGGGAATATTTTTCCGGATGCGCGGAACATTCCAAACGCGGAACTTTCCAGGCGCGCGGAACCTTCCGCACGAGAGAAACTTTCCAAGCGCGAAGAACTTTCCACCAAAGCGGAACATTCCAGACATGCGGAATCCTCCAGGCTGGGGTCGCCTTCCAACAGTTCTTCTCCTCGGAAACGATCTTCCTCTTCGGGACTTCAGAAATCGGAAAGATCTGTTGTATCGTGCAAGAGAATAGAAAAGACTTCTAGTTCTCTTCCAAAGGAACAGAGAGAGTCTTTTTCCGCCTGTCTTTCACCGAATAGGGGCTTTTCTACTTCAGTACGTGAGTGACCTACAAAGGCGCAAGATGTCGCACAGGCGGCCGTCGCTTTTGTCAGAATGATACTTATACTGAGAGAAGCCCTTCTCCAATATTCAGAAGACTGCTGTAACAGGCAGTTCCTCTCAACGTGGATTCTCTCCTTCATTCTTACTCATCGGCGTTAGGGAATGACTGCGGAAAGGGAACATCAATTTTTTCCTTTCGTAAACCCTAGATCTGAACTGGAATCCTGTCCCTTCCGCGATTTCTTTGGAAATCATGAAGACTTAACGAGTGCCTGGATTAAATTCCCTATACTCTTTGTATCTTAATGGGTTAGTTCTCATTCACAAAGATCTCAATACTTAGCATATAGCTCTCTTGGACAAGATTCGGAGGAGCTCTCATTCATTGATTAGAGGCTCTTCCAAGTAATAGACGCGTAGAATATGTCCTTTTAGTCTTATGTCCAAGAAATTAGAAAGCTTAAGAGATTCTCTTTGATCCTCGGTTCTCACTTGGGATCTCCTTTGGATAATACTAGTTCGTTCTATTAACGAAAAGAACGAAGATAGTAAAATTTTCCATTCTCTCCTTGCCTCGGCAAGGAAAGAATGGAGTAGATAATTTTCTGTATAGGAATACTGTATGGTCGAGTCATATGCGCATACCGTAATTACTCTATGGTTGCCAACTGAATTCCCTGTGTCTTCCAGGGATTTCGTAGGTAAGGATTACACTTAAAGAGTTTCTTATGACAACACCGACTCAGCTTCTGTATTTAAAGAAGGATGTTTCGCTTAAATATGCATTACTGGATACTTCCTTAAGCTCGAGAATAATTTTACCATATTCCTTCATTGAATGGAATAACTGGCAACTCAGGAAGAATGTACTTCTCTCGCTGTCTCGTCTGTCTGTAAGCCAATACAGTACCATCTAGTTCTCGGTCTTGGTCAGTTAGTTATATCTCTCTCTCCTTCGGCATTGACTGACTGTACGTTTCTCTCCCTTACAATCACGGACTTAGCCTCGAATTGAGGGGATTTGTAGGCAAGCATGAATAACATTGTCTGAGTTTTTGCTAAGAAGCTTTCAATAGAAAGATCTCTTACAACCTTTCAATGCTGTTTACCGCAATGTAACAGAATTATAGATTATTCTACCAAGGTAGAGCACTATATTATATAATGCTTTCATGCCTACGAAAGCATAGCCTTATTAGAGAACGGAGCATGCTCAGTGAGGAGATGGATGAGTCTAATGGGAACCGTTTTTCTTCGTGGCAGAAGTTTGTTTCCCTGAAATGGACTATATTACGACTATAGAGTTTTTTCCTACCAAGAAACGGAAATAACATATAAGATGGCGCCGGGTACCATGACAGAGGTACAGATGTTCTGGCACATAGTCTAAAAGAAATGCAAGCATTTTAGTGGACTTGATATTTTCTCGATATAGCGAGTTGTTAACCAAAGGGTTCAGTAGCCTCTCTGACAGCAGGCTAAGTAAAGTCACGATTCGTTCCCCGTCTAATTGAAAGGGGGTTCGATCCCAGGGAAGGACGAAAGGATTTTTTAAATCAATTAGGCCAATTCCACAGCTCTCTCATATCTCAAGGAGAATCGGGAATCTCTTTTTCGCCACTGTTCGCATTAACAAGAGAGAACCTGTTTGGAACACAGACACGGAACGTAACGATCCTTAAGAGGTTCGCTGCACAAGGTTGCACGTCCATGAGAATCTTTTCAATAATAACTATTTACGTCTGTCTACCCTTAGTTGGAAAGAGAGTTGTGGAAACTTGCGATAAGTCTTCCTCATACATCTCTTGGCAATGTTGAAGACGAAGAAGCTTCCTCTAGAATGCTTCCTTATTCTCAAACCAAGAAAGGTAGCAATATACGCCATCCAGTTTGAAAGGGGAATAAACATTAGTCTTTTGTCCCCTATATATATATAAATTCTTAACAGATATTTTAAGATAATTAATGGAGTCAGAGGAAGAGAGGATGATGCTTTTCGCCCCATGTTAGCCTTCGAGAGGTTGGATTCACGGAGGTTACGTTCTTCTCACAGCATGTTTCGGAAGGCTTTTCCAAGTCTGGATATTCTATCAGTATCTATTATAAATGGACCTTAACAACCTCTCCACTCTGAGTCTGTCTACGTGCAGACTGAACGGAAGTGGATATGAATGAGAGGATTTTTCAAGGTAAATGACATGAGTCATAGCCAAGAAATAGAATTGCTGCAGATCGTGCTAGATGGAATGAGGAAACTGGCCTCTCCCGATACCTCTGTGAACCTCATAGCGGTTTTTTCTTCCCTTTCAGAGGGAGGAATCACCTCTGTATATATCTGCTATCAAAGAACGCAGTAAAAGGCTATACTCTGTCTCTACAAGGGGAATTAGAAATATCAGAGGATTAAGATCTTCGGGATCTTATACGATACCTCAATACAACAAGAGTAGGATATCATGTACTTCGAATGGGATCTTTTCATGGCCACAGATTCCATTTTCCGACAAGATGGAACTGCTCCTCATCAAACTTCTTTAAGAAATTTTATGAAGGAATTCTTTGTTTCTCTGGGCCCTAAACTACCAAGAAGACAAGTGAATTTTTTGTGCATTGGAATCTCGCATCAGATTCAATGGAGACTCGGCAATGGGTTCTTGTAAGCATAGTATGTCTGGCAAAAGAACTAAAACCCTCTATTCCTGACTCAACGCTTTCAGATAGTTTTCTCGTTGTCCAGACCGGGTACTTACATTTTCATCTACAGAAGAAGAGATGGTTTAAACGTTTGCCTACAGAGTCTTTGGGGTGCGATGAGGGCTCGAAATGCTTCCCAGAAGGTATTCAGAGGGATATAATAAAAGCTAAGAAATCAGGGGTCCGCCCAATTTCAGCCCGGAGTCTCCTTAGACTTCCAGGCTCCTTCCCTTCCTTCGGGCAAGGAGAGGGAAGATTCTGCAACGAGAAACTTCATCAACATGTAAGAAGAGATCTTGTTAGCAACGTAAGTACTCATGAAGGATCCTCCTCGGAGGAAGACTCTTCTCTCTCGTACTGTTAGATATCCTATCGTCTACTGGATGGAGCTGACTACATTCACCTCCCCTGGCTAGAGGCCAAAAGCTCAAAGTGGAAGAATTTCTTCCACCCTTCTCCAGTCTCCTGATAAACTATTGCGGTTGTTCAGCACTTTCGGACAAAGTAGCGCCAGCCAGGCGCAAACTGCCAAAACAGGCGAGAAAACGCCAGAGGCAGACAGTTCGAAGGAACACTGTCATTGTCTGATGCGGAGAAGGAGAGGGCCTCCAACCTGGCGCAATTGCACCAGAGGCGAACAAATCAGACGGATAAGAGTGTCCGAGATGGACATCGCCAGGCAGCCTCGAGACTCTACCAAGCTTGAAGCTCCAGCAAGTGGGGAGGAGCCAGCCAGGCGCAAGGCACCAAATAAGTGCCAGCCTAGCACAGGGCGCCAGAAGCGCCAGCCTGGCGCAATGCGCCAAAAGCTCCATAAGAACTAGCTTGGCGCAATGCGCAAGAAGCGCCAGCCTGGCGCAATGCGACGGAAGAGCTAGAAGCGCCAGACAGGCGCGAGGAGCCAGCCAGGCGCGGGGCGCCAGACAGGCTTCAGGCTTCATCCAGATGAGATCCATGTCAAAGAACACCTTAGTCTTCTTTGAGACAAGTGTGATCTCTAAAGCACTTCCTATGTGACTTGATGATTCCTTCAAACAGCTGAGAATTGAAGCGCATGAAGTGCGAGCTTTTGCGAATTCTTGTTCTTTCCATAACAATATGTCATAAAGGACATATTAGCTGTAAAATACGGGAGATGCAACTCTGCGTTTACTTCCCATTACACAAAGGATGTCAAGTTAACCTAAGAGAGATCCTTCTCTCTTGGTTTATACGTGTCCGCGGATACGTTGCTGGGAGAGGGAGCCGACACTGATCCTTAACTAGTGAGTTAATTTTATTTAACATAGTGTGTTTTCTTGGGGTTGTTTGAAAGGAGTTGGGGGATAACTTTTTTCAAATTAAGCACTAACCCTCGTATTAGGATCAGGTGATCGGGATCGGTGTTGTGCTCCTTAATTATGCCGCTAGGCATAGGTGTATTGTCATATAAGTGGATAAGACCCCATTGACAAAGGCCATTAGGTTCTTCGACGGTAAGTGGATTAAAGACCCACCCCCATTGACAGACCTACAAGAACTCTTAGCCATAGGTCACATCCTCGCTGAGGCTCTTGAGACGGAGTAGACTCCTAAGCAATAGCTAGGTAGTCAACCCTCCGTCGAAACAGATAGGAACCAAGGTTTTATTTATTTATTACCTACAACGTATGTTGTTTACCTGTCTACTCAGTATTTAGCTGTCTCTTACCCACCACCGAGGGTGCCAATCAGCTAAGTATATATCTGGCAGGTAAGTTGAATGTATAAAAATGATATTGTTATGATACAATAAAGTTTTATACATACTTACCTGCAGATATATATGATTAATGGCCCACCCAGCCTCCCCGCAGGAGACAGGTGGTAGAGAGAAAAATTCTGATAGAAAATGGGAATGGTTCCTATTCCTGCCACCCAGCGGCAGGACGGTAGATCACCTGACCTACCTGTAGCGTGTGCCGCGAAATTTGAATTTCTGTTGGGACGACGGAGTCTAAAGCTAAGTATATATCTGCAGGTAAGTATGTATAAAACTTTATTGTATCATAACAATATCATATTTGTTTGTCACCAATGCCGGTCGGCGAGGTGATGATTCTCTTAAGGCATATGCTCAAAAGGCGAAAGTCAATTGCCGTCTAGAGACCTAGGTCCCTGAAGGCAAGACACTCTCATAGTAGTAGTTGAATCTCAGCTAAGGAGAAACAACACTATGTGACGTTGAAGACGAAGGTAGGCAATGAATGCAACCTACGTCTTCCAGCTGAATCAAGAGAAGGAATCTCAAGATTCTGAACCTGTGCTTACAAATGACTGAAAACGCTAACCGCTATTTCATTGCTGTCCGGTGAGAAGTCGTAGTTGCAATGAAAGCAGGACGTTCTTCAGTAATGAAAACACAGGGGAGAGCCGCCTGAAGAACTGCTTCTCATGGGCTGAACGTTTGGAAGTAGACCTGGCAGGTCTGGGAGTAGGTGATGTCTTTCAATACATCTGCTAATCCGGGGTGAACAATGAACAATTGCACACCTACGAATACGAGATATTTTGAGGACAAACTCAGATTCCGCAAAAATCATTCGCATTATCGCAGTGCGATGTAGCAAGACTATTACAGAATTCTGTTACCGTGCGGTAAACAGAAAGATGAAAGTCGAAGAGATATCTCTGTTGTAAATTCTCGCAATACTGAAGGCGATGAATTCGAGCGTCACAGCAGTAGATGGTCATTCATGTATGCGAGAATCCCCGTTAATCTGAGACTTAAGTCCGTGATTGTTGGGCAGAGATACGGTTGGTATTCAATCAAAGCAGGGGAGAAAGACATAACCAACCGTGCATCTCGAAGCGGCAGCTGGTACTGAATTGCCTTGGGCAATTCAATACGCAGTAGCTGTCGCTGACTCGTCATCCTGAGTTGCCAAGTAATCCTTTCCACGAAGGAATGCATTCGGCTAGAACCACCGAGCATAAAAAGATATGCTCAAGTAATTATATTTAGGTGAAACGAATTTCGGTAAATACAAAAGCTGAAATGGTGTTGTCGTGACAAAACCATAAGTATATAAAATTGAAACTGGAAACTCCAGGGAGGTTGCAGGCAACCCCGAGTTGCAGTTCAATTAGAATACTCCTCGTCTAAGCCGCAATCCGTAGAGTAACTAGGATATGCGCCTACCCCTCGGACAATTCAACTGCTTAGCAGAATCATGTCGCGAGGTTAATATACGTAGTATATTTGTAGGATTCTGAACAACGATCTCCATCCTAAATTCTTTTCCTTCAAGAAAACAAAATAAGGATTGGAGATCGACCACCTTCAATCTCTATCAAAGAGAGTGAAGAAGTCTTCCTCGAAGGAAAGCTTCAATGGTGAACAGAATAACGAAGACGATAGTTCAAGCCAAACTGGATGTTCCCGTCCGTTCTTCTCTATTCCAGGTTGGTCGCCTACTGTGAGATAGTCTTCTTCAGCAGCAGTCTTCTTCCCAATGCTAGAAATTCCAGGAATTCGAGCATAGGCGAGGTTCCCGATTATTGTGTAACAATTATCGGGGATTCTCGTCTCGCTCACTTTGGATCGTGGTCTCGCCTAAGTGTTTGGAGATCGTAAAAAACTCGAACACTCTGAATGCGCTAGAAATTCCGTAGAATTCTAAGCACTCTGCGAAACCCCCACCGAATTCGTCAAACGATATCGGCTGGTGGTCCTCTCGATTCCCGTAGAAATCGAGGATGGGGCAGGATCCCTCCTCAACGACTGGGGCTTACGTCAGGTAGGACCCGAAGGTCCCCCCGGTAGAGCAGTCCCCAACGTGGGATCCTACAGAGAAATCTCTGTAGGATCCCTCCCATTTCCCTCATAGCCGTAAGGAAAGAGGGAATGGGGGAGGAATTGGATACTCTCTCGCCTTCCCAGTGGAACTAGCAGTTGGAGAAGAGTAGGAACAGCCCTCGCCTAGTGGCGATGGCCTCTCAGAGTCTGGGAAAACGTATCGTCAGGAGAAAACGTTTTCCCAAGGAGGGTTACGAACTCGCCCTGTAGATAAGGGTCTGCCGCCACTGTGAACGTCGTCTGGGTGGGGCTGATCGACACCTGACAGGAGAGAGCCCATACCGTCCTCCGACTCATTCCAGTCCTCATCGAGGTCTAAACCTCTCAGGAGGACCAAAGTGGTATTTAAATACGGTGTCCGAAGACACGTAGAAACGCCGCTGTCGCAGTAGAGGAGGTGGAAGTAGCTTGTTCGACCGGCCAGATCTGAGAGAGCCTTCTTATCTGGAGACAAGCTCCGATCGCGGCAGACCCACCGTCGTCTGGGTTCCCTCTCGGGCCCCAAAACGACTCGAGCCGAGACGTGGGCTCTGCTGGTGGGAGCGGCGATCCTTCCCCGAGGTCGTTGCGCTGACGAATCAGCGCCATAACCTCGACAAAGTTCCTCTGGATCTCGGAAGTCATAGCATCTTGCAGAGTAGGACCGTCAAGCCCCTCGAACAAGAGCATTCCGAGAACCTCCCCCTAAAGGAGGAGGAACTGCGACAGACCCCTTTCGGATTCCTCCTGCCACTTGCGCGTACGTCCTGGTCGGTCCGAAGATCGTACCTGGTACTTACGGCGTCATGACGGGATCGTGCGGGGCATGCCCCTCACGATCACCCCACTGTGCCTCGCTCTTCCTGGTGCAAATCGAGGAAGTTGCAGGCACGGGAGAGGAAGACATGACGCTCCTCTTTTGCTCGCTGGCAGAACCAGCGGGCTTGGAGGGCTGCAGGCGATCGCCAACTTGCAGGCCTAGTCGAGCCGTTTCCCAGGGAAATGGCTGGACCGAGAACAGCGGCCTCCGATCTCGTGTGCAGAGGAGCTGCTGCTGGTCCCCCTCCTCCGCCCGGTCCTGTGGGCGCGGCGGTCAGGAGACCTGCAGAGACCACTGTCGCGGTGAGACCGGTGCGTGTACTCGCGCGCGTCATACCGCTGGTACCAGCCGAGGCTAGCACCAACGATCGGGAGAACCTCTTCCCAGCCTCAGCCCGTGGCTGGTCAGACAGTCTCGTCTACCAGGGTTACCAGCTGGTCGCTGCGAGAGCGGCCGCTGGCCTGGCGAGAGTCACATGAGCGGCTCTCACCAGCTCTGCTCCGTGCCACGGTCATGGCGCCGAGCGAACTCTGGCGCCAAAATTTGGCTATACGCTCTCCCGCGGGAGATCGTATACTCGGAACTTCTTGCGAACGAGAGACCGAGCCGGAACCCGGCGTAGCGGCAGCGCCGCAAACACCAGGCGAGGAAGTACCGGTGGTAGTCGGTACGCCTCTGGTCCCCGTCTTCTTCTTCCTTCGGAAGGGAACGGGCCCTGTTCCCCGTAAGTGGAACGAGCTCTTAAAATTCCCGAAGGAGCCTTCTTAGGGGGGAACCCTGGGTTACCAGCTGGTCGCTGCGAGAGCGGCCGCTGGCCTGGGCGAGTCACCTGAGCGGTTCTCACCAGCCTTCTGCTCCGTGCCGCGTCCGTTGGCGCCGAAACTTTGGCTGCACGGTCTCCCGAGGGAGAGCGTACACTCGGGATCCTCTCGCGAACGAGAGGGGTCTGAGACCGAGCCAGGAAACCTGGCGTAGGCGCATGCCGCTAGCACCAGGCGAGGAAGTACCAGTGCTAACCGGTACTCCTCTGGTCCCCGTCTATCTCTTCCTTACGGAAGGGGAGACGGGCCCCGCTCCCGAAGGAGCAGGAGGAACCAGCAGGAGGACCAGCAGATGGACCCCCCATCCCACCGGGGGGGGGTGGGACGGGCCCTTAGAATTCCCGAAGGAGACTTCTTAGGGGGGAAGGCAGCCTTCTTCTTCTTCGGCTTATGGGCCTTAGAAGTCGAAGGGGAAGAGGCAGCAGCAGACGATGAAGACGAAGATGACACCTTCCTCTTCTTCCTCTTCCTCGTCAGCTCACGCAGGACAGTCGTCAGGTCCTCCATCCAGGCCGGAGCCGGGGCTATTGCCGAAGCAACACGGCCCGACTGCACCTGTCCGGAAGGACCTGGGACTGGGGTCGATACACCGTGGGCAGGACCAGCATGGACAGGCGCAGGAACCAGGAGCGACAGGTACAGCAACCAGCTCAGGAGCGGCAGGAACAGCAGCAGCAGTAGACCCAGAAGGGACAGCCAAGCCAGCAGCGGGAACCACATCAGCGGCAGGTACGGCAGGCCCAGCCATCGCCTCGTAGAATCATCGGCAGCCAGTGGGAACCTGGGCACTGGCGGCCGGTCCAGGGGCGAGCTGCTGGAATAGCGGAAGTCTGGGGCAGGCAACACGAAGAACATAGGCGGCGGCAGCATACCCCCCCTCGGTACGGCGGCGACCGGCCCTAGTAGCGGTAGACGGCGTCACCGACACAGCATGGGGAGTGTAGACCAGGCGGGGGGGAGCAGCATAAGCGGCCGTGGAGGTAGTAGTGGAGACCGCCCCAGACCTCGCTAGACGCTGCAGCAGCCCGTGGATGCTAGGCACGCCCTGCTGCCGCAGTGGTCCATACCTGTCCAAGGTCGTCTCCCACGGATGTAGCACCTGCAGTAGCACAGACAGATTAGTAAGAGGGGTTCCCTCACGCACGGGGGGGAGACATGCCCCACCCCGAACGCAAGGAAGACCCCAAATACAAAATACAACGAGGAAGCTGAGCAGGGGGCAGAAAAGAAGACGAAGAATTGAATACCAAGGGAGTCGCGGGAGAGCTTTCCGACGACTTCCTGGCAGACCTTCGCTTCCCCTACCCCCGCACAGCAGTGAAAAGTAATATGAAAATGAAACAGAATACTGCACTTGCGATTCACTTCATAGAACTTAAAGGGGAAAAGATCAATTCCCGGGTAAGAGCGGAAACTTGATCCATCATAATATGATGCTATCATAAAATATATATGAAAATGAAACAGAATACTGCACTTGCGATTTCACTTCCACAGAAAATAAATCGTGAGGATCAATTCCCGGGTAAGAGCGGAAATTGATCCAAAATTAAAATTGATGCAATTAAATAAATGAAAATGAAAAGAATACTGCAATTGCGAATCCACTTTCATTGCATTCTATTCATACAAAATAAGAGGCTCGTGCCGAGCGCAAACACGCTCTCGGCAACGAACGCACAGGGCAAAAATATAATGAAAAGAGTACTTACATTTTTCAATTACACACTTTCGCCCAAAATACATGACTCAGCGTGAGCGCGCGCGCCCTCGGCACCGAGACATAATTCAAGGGTATCAATTCATGAAAAGAGCGGAAATCGCTGCATCTACGGCGATAGCTCCATGTTGGCTCATAATTCAGTAATGAAAATGAAAACAGTGTACTTACAGTTTCATTTTCAAGTCAAACAAACCATTAGTAGAAAACACAATATAAACAAAGCATACGACGATGAAGCGGGCAGAGAGCGATGACGAACACGTCCTTCACACCCACGGCCGAAAGCAAAAGTGATTTGTTTACCTCCCAGTCGCGTGCCGACAAGCAGTTAACTACCGTTCTCCCCTTGTTCGAAGCTTACGACCGTTCCAGCTGCCGCTAGCTACTTCCTATTGTTAAAGGACCGATGGTTTGTATTACGTATCGGAACAACTGTTCAAATGCAGTACAGTCCAAACTCATCAGGACTAACTGGGTGCCAGGCTTGCAACTGGTCCTTCAAAATACTCATTAAAACTAGAATTAGCGTCAATTATAAAAAAAACTAAAGTTATCAAAGTCTAATAATTGTTTATGTTTTATCAAGTTGTTCTTGTCTCAAAATAACATTTAAGCTTTATAATATATAAAAAAAACATTAAATATTTACCAGAAAAAGTGGTTATAATAATTATTGTCTGTAGTTCAAAAGGCTCATTTTATCAACAAAGGTTTGCATTATATATTTAAGCTTTTTTCCACACTGTCAAGAAGGGTTGCAAGTGCACTTTGCATACTGTGAACTAGTTCTGAATACAGAGCCAAATTTCAGGAATTAGGAAAATGCACGGTAATCAATCATTTAACATACTGTTTTTTACTAGCTAAATGAAACTGAAGTAACCAGACCAGTACTGTATCTCAATATCCTAGTTGTTCCTGTCGCTGCAGGAATTAGGATACATATTTGCTCAGGAACATAACCATGGTGGGTTCCTTAGTCATAAAGGGAGACATGTCCTATCATCATAAGACATCTCTGATGAGTAGCATACAGAACTTATGTCATCATAGGGGATCTCCTCATAGGATGCCTCCTCTGTTGAAAATGTACATTCCTTTGTAGGGTATTTAGAATGTATCTTGCTAGAGCATATCATCACAGGACATCCCCTTGGATTATCCTATTGTTCCTCTGCCTACCTGGAGAAGACCATGTTAGACCTCTATGCTACATGGTTCAACAGGAAGCTAGAGGTTTACTGTTCATCGTCCCAGATTCATTTGCTAGGGTGCATGACTCACTTTTGCATGCTGGGAACAACCTTGGAGGTTACACATTTCCTCTGTTCTGCCTATTCCGTTATGTCCTGAACAGAATAGTAATGGTTCCATTTTCTGTTCTGCCTATTCCATTATGTCCTGAACAGAATAGTAATGGGTTCCAAAGTCTTAAGTTCCTTGTGCTTCCAGGGTCTCTCTTCTCTTCTCTCAACAGTGCTGAGAGAGATTCCACCTTAGCACAATCTTCTCCACCAACCTCATGTGGACAGATACCACCAATGAGTATGATCTTTATGTCTGGAAGCTGTCTAGTATCTCTTTTGAGCAAGAGATCTTTCTTGCAGAGCAGCGTCAGATGTAAGGCTACTTCAGAGGATCTTTGTCAGCCGTATACAAGATGGGCCATCTGTTGTGACTGATGTCATCGAAGGGATTTCTCCCCACTCACAGTTTCTGTTCAGTAGATAAAGATGATCTGGATCTTTTTCAGAACAGAGGAAAATCTTTGTTTTACTGGCAAGAACTACAGGGCTACCTTGTGATTAGTTCTTCATCTGAAAGATGTGGACATCACTTCACCCTGGGAATTCTCAATGTGGTTCAAGAGCGTTGAGCAGTCTAGGGAACTTAGACCTCCTATGTGGACCTTACTCTGGTACTGAGTAGTCTCACTCGAGCTCCATTTGAGCCCACGTGTCAATTGTCTTACAGGAAACTGACTTTGGAAACAGTTTTCCTTCTGACATTGGCTTCCATGGAAGAGTTAGAGAGCTCCAAGGTCAAGATTATGACGTAAACTTACAAAGGGTTGGGGTCAGTAGCTTTCGAATTTGTCCTGGAATTTGTGGTCAAGACCCAGATTCCTTTGATTCACAACAACAGATTTGCCTCCTTTTTCGTTCCTTACGGGGTGGAGTTTGTTATCTGCAACCTTCAAGAGCTTCTACCTTACCCTGTCAGAGCACTGCATTGTTATCTAAAGTACTTGTCACTTACAGCCTTGGGTCGTAGACTTAGGTTAACACAGGCTAGGCCAAGAAAGATGCCCTAGAATATCCTTTCGTTTAACTACGAGGTGATTAGGCAAGCCTACTCCTCATCGTCAAGTTCTGTCACCAATTCTGTGCATACAGAAGCACATGCCATCATAGGCTTAGGTTCCTCCCTGGCTTGTAAGAAGAACTTATCTGTTTATAGAATTTTGAATGCTGGTTCTTGACTGCATCAAATCACTTTCACTCTCTAATACCTGAAGGATGTTGCCTACAGGTCTTTGGACACTTTTCCTTGGGTCCAATGGTGGCTGATCAACAAATGTGAAGGATTGTGTGAAGGAGGGAATGAGTGAGATTACTGGTCCCTTTTCTTTCTCTTTTCTCCTTTTTTCAATATATATGGGCAGTTTTAAGAATAGGCACATCATATGCTGGAACTGGCTTGATGCAGTTGTGTTTTGCAATTATACTGTTACAACACTTTTTATATGCCATACAACATACAAATCTGCTTCTCAGTAGCTTCAAACCCTCCCTCCACCAAAGGGAGTGAGGGGTGGTGACAAACCCGTTTGTTGCACGACAGGTTACAGTTCTTTTTTTACTTCTGTATATGCAGTGAATCTGGACATGTTTCATTGTATTTAAACCCAGTGCACTGGGTGTTAGATATCTCCATATCTAACATCTCAAAGACTTGGGTCTTCTTTAGAATTCTCATTTCTAAGAATAATGATCTGACCAAGTGTGCTGAACCTCCAGTCATTTCAGGGTTCTCCCTCCAAGTGCGAGTCTTATCTACTATGAAGACCAAAGGTTTGTTTCGCATATGAAAAAAGGACAAATTTTAAATTAATTTGTATGTTCCTAGCTAACAAACTTAAGATCTTAACACTGACTGCCCACCTCTAGCTACCCCTCTTATGTTTCATCGTGGGTTGGAAGAAAAACCGATTCATCACTAGATTATAGCATGGTCTCTGACTCGCTTCCACATTTATCCTACTGTTAAGACCTCGGGTTTGTTAGCTATGAAAAATACCAGCTAAATGAAGCTGAATGAAATGTCATGAAGTCATTTGGCTGAAGAAAGTGTAGAGTCATTTGCAAGTGCAAAACTCAAAATACAGTTAGGGGCAAGATACCAGACTGGAAAATTGGACTATTTAATGACTTCAGTATTCATATGACCAGCAGTCTGTCATAGGGGTGGAGAGTTTCAAGAGTAACTATGGCTGCCATTACTCAATGTAGCTAATGATAATGATTAGTTAGCTGCTCTGCCTAAGTTAGTTATGCTCTCTTGTCTTTTACTTAGTAATCACTTTTACCGTATATTTCCAAGTATAAGATGACCTTTAGATAAGACGAGGTGAAAAATCAAGTTAGGGATAAAAGCATTTATCCGTCCCTTCCCTAACAAGGGGGAAAGCAGACAACAGTAAGAGACAAACCCAATGCTTTATATTTGGCCTCTTACTTATGACTTGAAGCTCTAACTTGCTATTCATAAGAGGTACGCATGCCTCCCTCTTATGAATTGGTCCAGAGGTCTGACCGCTGATCCTGCAGTATCTCACTCCAATCAGTTGGACAGAGGATAGGTTCCCTCCCTGTTCTTACGACCAGGGAAAGAACTCAGGTTAGGCGAACACCAATCTGTTCACAAGATTCAGCTTCCTCCCACCAATAAGTGAGTCTTCCTTATGTAAAGGACCGATGGTTTGTCTAACGTGTAGGAAAAAATCACAATTTTTGAAAGTAAATTTTATTTTTCCTAACTATACACACCTGAGGTCCTTTACATATAGGCCCACCTCATGCTACCCGTCACTCTGTTCCTGGGCCTAAAGTAAAGTGGAATGTTTACATCCAGTCAGGCGGGACTCCCGACCATCAGACAAGCAGTTACTGCCTAACTACCTTGTTACTGAATCTTACGACCGAGTTCCAGCTGGCGCTGAAAGTAATTCCTTATAAAAAGGACCTCAGGTTTGTATAGTTAAGAAAAATACCAAATTTGTAACTAATTTGTATTTTTCATAACTAACAAACCTGAGGTCTTAACATTAGGATTTACTAGCGCCAAGCTGGAAACCGGTAGAATTAATATTACACTTGTGAGATCCAGGGACTATTGGCATCTATACCAGGTCACGGGGCATGTATACCCAGAATGCCCACGGCTACCTGTGACCCACCAGTTATATTTCTAACCCAGTTTAGACTGCTGGAGGGGTGGTTCGAGGTGGGCCTTTACCTGTTAAGACCTCAGGTTTGTTAATTATGAAAAATACAAATTAGTTACAAATTTGGTATTTGTTCATATACGGAACAAACCTTCGGTCTTAACATTAGGATAGACTTACTTATTGGAGGGAGGTAAGTCTCTACAGCTGACTGGGAGTTTGCCACCTTATCCATTTCCGAATATATAGGGAAATTCTAAGAGAATGGACAATGAACCTAGAACCAAAGATATAAGCGAATCTATTGGTTTCCCTCACTGGGTGTTGATACCATTCTATGGTTTACTCTTGTCCCTTGCAACTGGATCCACCTTCACCCCTCTCTTCCCTATTATCTAGAGGGGTGTGTTGCTACTGAGTATATCATAACCTAAGATAGCTTCACAGTATGGCTGACCACCTCACCTGCATCTAGTCCGTTCCAGCACACGACGGTACTCTCCTTCATATTGCCCGTAGTTAAAGGAGTAGGAAGAAAGTAGTAAAGAAAAAAGACCAGTCATCCCATTCATTCTACTTTCATACCTTCATCTTAGACTAGACGCAAACTGACCCGCTAGGGGTACTGGATGAGCTATATCACTTGTTGGGCCGCCACCACTGGACCCAAGGAAAAAGTGTCCAAGGATCTATGGGCAACGTCTTTCAAATAAAATGAGGTGAAAGTTGTTTGGCGTTTCCACACACCAGCTTTCAGAATTCTATCCACAGACATGTTCTTATTAAATGCCAGAGAAGCACTCAAGCCCCTGATGTCATGAGCTCTAGCTCCCACCTGGCTATCTGACCCTCTGTCTTCTGCCATATAAGCATCTCTGATCGTCTCCCTTAGCCAGAACGATATTGTATTCCTGGACACTTCCTTCTTGTTCCGTCCTGTACTTACAAACAACCTCCGGCACCCTGGCCTGAGGTGCCTTGTTCTTCTTAAGTACTCCCTTAGTGCCCTGACGGGGCACAGAAGCATCTCATCTTTGTCATTGTCTACAAAGTCTGCCAAGGAAGGTATGGTAAAGGAGTCGAATCTGCCGTCTACTATTGTTGGGTTTTGGGTCTTGGCCACGAATTCTGGGACAAACTCAAATACCAATGACCTCCAACCTCTCGAGTGCTTTATGAGATATGACAGGCCATGTAGCTCCCCCACCCTTTTGGTTGAAGCCAGGGCCAATAAGAAGACTGTCTTCAGGGTCAGGCTCCTATCCGTGGACTGCCTTAGTGGTTCATAGGGGGATTTTGTCAGACTACTCAGTACCATGGTCAGATCCCAATCTGGGGCTTTTAGCTCCTTTGGTGGACATGACTGTTCAAAGCTCCTCATCAGCATGGCCAACTCCCATGAAGACGAAATGTCCACTCCTTTCATTCGTAAGACTGAGGCTAGAGCCGCCTTGTACCCCTTCACTGCAGATACAGACATATGCTTTTCTGTTCCGAGATATATCAGAAAGCCTGCTAACTGCTGAATAGTGGTACCGAGTGGAGACAAGTTCCTTCTACGACACCAATCACAGTATGCTGACCACTTTCCTTGGTATACTGTCGCAGATGATTTTCTGATATTTCCTGCCATCTGAGTTGCTGCTTTCTGCGAAAACCCTCTCGCTCGGAGGAGATACTCGACAGTCTCCACCTGTGAAGCGATAGGGACTTCACCGACTGGTGGTACCTCTCCATGTGCGGCTGACATAGTAGGTTGCTCCATGGGGGTAACTCTCTCGGCACATCTATTAGGAGTTCCAGTAGGTCTCCTGCCCCTACGGCCGCGGTCTCTTTGATCTTTGCTGGCCGCCGTTGGCTCGATCCCGAATAGTCAGCAGGGGAACGAGAACGCCTCACTCTTTCTCTGCTCACGGATCTAGAGCGAGAATCTCGTCTAGATCTCCAAGATGAAGGCTCCCTTAAGACAGATATAACTTCGTCTCTATTAGTATTGGTATTGTTTACGAGTGTCGGAGAACTCGGCCTCGACCTTTCATCCAGACGGACACTGCATTCCACGAACGTATCCACTGAGGTTGCCAACTCCCTATTCTTCGTACTCTTAATAGGAGCCTTATCGTCCTTCGTACGTATTTTGAATGGCCTTACGGGCGAAACTGGGACCTGCATTCTATCCTCTGCTGCACCTTTCGCCGCCAACGTCGATTTTACCAGCGGTATCGTAGTTTTTGCGATCCGAACTGGCAACTCCGCATCGGCCGCTAGTCCGTCGGCCGTCGCCTCTCTCGCTTGTTAGGATTCTTGCGAACGGCTTCGTATGCTAGCCTTGTGCTTACTAGCCACTGACTTCCCGACCTTCCTGCTGACTTGGATACGACAGTCTTGTCTGAAGATGAAGAAGAATTGATTCTTCTCCTCTTAGCCCAAGGATCAGTCGCGAACTCCCGAATCCTCCTCCAACGCTTGACTGGCGCTCGCCGTGACGTTATCGGACTTAGCGATGACGCCGAACTAGAGGAAGAAGACGAAGAAGGCGAATCACACTTTTTATTTTTGTCTCTTATCCATTCTCTTCTCTATATCCTGTAATTTCTGCATTACAGTTTGCATTGTCGAGTCAGAAGGCGTATTAGAGTCTGGGTGCTGCAAAATAGGCCGAGAAGCAGTCTGTGACATCATCACGCCTGCCATATCGGTGTGTGACGAATGTTGTGACGTCATCCCTCTCATAGGGAGAGACTGTGAGGTTTCTGCTGGCAACCGCACGTTTGCTGCCAAACTACCTCCCACGTTTTGCATCGCTGTAAACATCGAGTTTGATGGCGTAGCCGCGGCATTAATTCCCATAAATTGCAAGCCAGGGGGATGAGGAACATTCAGCGCTGCCGGACCCTGCTGGAACCGTGACGCCATATAATGCGCAAGCAAACCATCTAAGGTTGGTACGCCTGGTAGGCCTAGCGCTGACCACGTACCGTCCAACCTATGCGCTTCGGGAGCAGGAGCCTGGAACAAAGATGGCGGTGCTCCCCCTCTACTTGCTGGGAACAAAGGAGAGTGCATATTATTCATAAAATTAACCAAGGCCCCTCCTGACGTTTCCGATACTGAACCGCTAGGAGAAACCGAAGGGGTATGGGACAAATCAAAAGCAGGTGGATAAACATATGGAGCAGCCTGGTTTATTGCCGATACAAAAGAAGCCGGTAAGGTTTGGTCATCCAAAGATGGCGTCACCACCTTCCTTTTGTATTGGCTTTTCTCATAGAACTTTTTCCACTGTTCCACCGACCAACCGCGACAAACAGAACATGGATTAGTAATCGTACATACATTTTCCCTGCACCTACTACACGTTGGATGAGGATCCCTCGACACCGAAGTTAGAAATCTAGAACATGGAAAGCCACTGACTCCTGGGCATTTCCTTTGTCTCCTTTTCGAAACGGCAGACGATCCCGATGTTGAGGCAAAAATCTCCATCATACCACTTATACACTCTTCACTCACACTGAGCACACTTGGAGAAAGAAAAGGTAATAAGAAATGAAAAATGAAATGGATAAAAAACGGGCAAACTGAAAAACCGGCTTTAAATCAGATAGACAGTAACACGTCTTATCTTAAAGGCGGTAGGAAAATAACTGGTGGGTCACAGGTAGCTGTGGGCATTCTGGGTATACATGCCCCGTGACCTGGTATAGATGCCAATAGTCCCTGGATCTCACAAGTGTAATTTTAATTCTACCAGTTTCCAGCTTGGCGCTAGTAAATCCTAATGTTAAGACCGAAGGTTTGTTCCGTATATGTACAAATGCAATTTACTTTCAAAAATTGTGATGTTTCACTTACTATAATATACTGTGAAGCCAAACTCAAGTGGATTTTCTAAATAAATTTTTATACTTGTAAGGCATGTCGTAGATCCAGATTCAATAAAACTCGATAGAGGAAAGGTTGCTTTTTGACTTACTTGAACCACTCCATAAGGTGTTGAGCATGTCCACCATGTCTACAGGTCTGACACCAAGTAAACCACGTCATGATATTTGCCAACTTTTTCTTTGGATCATCAGCATTAGTATTTGACTCATCCTCTGTACCTGTTACTTTAGAGGAACTACACCAGCCAGAAACAGTACCCATGTGGACTAAACAAAGCGAGCACCGAGGAAGAGGTTTGCGGCAGTTGGGGCACGCTTGCATCTGTCAAATGGTGCAAAAATGACTTAAACACATATGAAAAATATGCAAAAATGACTTAAACACATATGCAAAATATAAAGTTCACAAATATTAGGAATTTAGAATGTATTAGTGAGCTTAATCTCTACAACAAAATCTCAAAAAATAGGATTACACTTGTGACCTCTCAGAATCAGAAAATGGGAACAAAATAACAATGTCGAAAATTGTATTTTTCCTAACTAAACAAACCTGAGGTCCTTTAACAATAGGAAGGTACTTAGCGGAAGCTGAACCGGTCATAAGCTTCGAATAAGGGGGTTCGGTAGTTAACTACTTGTCCAGCAGTTGGCGGTCAGCTCGACTGCGAGGAGAGGAGTCACTTTGCTTTAGGCCCAGGAAATGCAGAGGGGGTTGGCATGAGGTGGGACTACATGTAAAGGACCTCAGGTTTGTATAGTTAGGAAAAATACAATTTTCGACAAATTGTTATTTGTTCCGATATGTATACAAACCCTCGGTCCTTTAACAATAGGAAGACTCACTTCTTGGTGGGTGGAATCTGAGTCTTATGAACAGACGTGTTTGTCCTACCTTGGTTCCCTCCCTGGTCGTAAGAGCAGAGGGAGGGATCCTAGCCTCTGCCCAGCTGATCGGGGTGTGCACCGCAGGATCAGTGGTCAGACTTCTGGACCAAATTTATAAGAGGGAGGCAAGCGTACCTCTTATAAATAGCAAAAGGCAAGAACTAGTTCCTACTAAAAGAACCAAAATGAAGTCATGGGTTTGTCTCTTGTTGGCTTCCACTCCCCCCCCCCCCCCCCCTTGTTGGGGTGTGGCAGATAAATACTCCTATCCCTACTGGAAGGGATAGGATGGAGCTCAGTTGTGTAGCTTACCTGCATCGGCCTCCTGTTCAGCGTAGTGACGACCGCGGCCCTCTGCCCACAGGTAGAGGAGGAGAACGAAGGAGGATGAGAAGCCAGTCACACACTCTTTCACTCGTCCATTCATGCAGTCACACAAGGATGCGATGCTGTTCTGTCCGCTCGGGTGCTGGGTAAACTACACAACTTGTTGAGCAGCCACCACGGGTCCCAAGGAAAAAGTGTCCAAGGACCTGTGGGTAATATCTCGAAGGTAGAATGAAGTGAAGGTGGTCTGGTTGGCCCAAACCCCTGCCTTCAGAACCTGCTCCAGGGAGAAGTTCTTGCAGAACGCAAGGGTTAAACCAATACCTCTGACTTCGTGGGCTCTTGGACGGAGGGTACGGGTGTCGTCACTACCACCTGTGTCGTACGCCCTCCTGATCACCTCACGCAGCCAGAAAGAAAGAGTGTTCTTAGACACTAATTTCTTGGTAACCCCGGTGCTAACGAAGAGGCGTCAACACTCAGGCCTGAGGTGTCGAGTTCCCTTCAGATAGCGCTGTGGCGCCCTCACAGGACAAAGCAGCATCTCATCCGCATCATTATCGGTGAAGTCCTTCAGGGAGGGGATCGTGAAAGACTCGAACTGGTTGTCCTTCAGGGAGGGGATCGTGAAAGACTCGAACTGGTTGTCAGGGACCGAAGGATTCTGAGTCTTCGTTACGAAGTTCGGGACGAAATTGAGCGTCACGGATCCCCATCCCCTGGAATGCTTGACGTGGAAGGAAAGACCATAAAGTTCCCCTACTCTCTTCGCCGATGCCAGGGCCAGCAGGAAGAGGGTCTTGAAGGTCAGATCCCTGTCTGACGACTCTCGGAGTGGCTCGAAGGGTCTGCGAGTCAAACTCCTAAGGACGAGAGTCACATCCCACCCCGGGGGCCTGAGTTCCCTGGGTGGGCAAGACCTCTCGAAGCTCTTCATCAGGAAGGAGATCTCGAGAGAGGAGGAGATATCCATATCCACACCTCGCAGTTTAAGGACTAGGGCCAGGGCGGCTCTGTATCCTTTAACTGCAGAGACGGAGAGCAGCTTCTCTTGGCGAAGGAAGACGAGGAAATCCGCTACCTGCTGAAGAGTGGCTCTGAGAGGAGAGAGACCCCATCCACGACACCAACCACAGAAGACGGACCACTTCCCCTGCTAGACAGCTGCAGAGGACTGTCTGAGGTATCCAGCCATCTCTGTTGCTGCGCTGCGAAAAAAGCCTCTCGCTCGCAAGAGATGGTGGATAACAGCCAGCCGTGTAGACACAGGGACTCGACGGACCGGTGGTACTGTTCTACGTCCTGGCAGGATGCCCTATGGGTCTGCATATGGGTCTGGCAGCGGCCTTTAATGGGTCTTGGCCCACAACCGAGTGGAAAACCTGGAGTTTTCTGTTGTGCCGGGTGGCGAACAGATCCACGACTGGGCACCCCCACAGGTTGAAGAGCCTTTCCGCCATGTCTGGGTGGAGGGACCACTCGGTTCCTATCACCTGATCCCGACGGCCGAGCTTGTCAGCTACCACATTCCTCTTACCTGGAATGTAGCGGGCTGACAGCTCTACTGAGTGTGCCACGGCCCACTCGTGCACCTGCAACGTCAACTGGTGCAGCGGGAGGTACACTAGGCCCCCCTGCTTGTTGACGTACGCCACTACTGTGGTGTTGTCGCTCATCAACACCACCGAGTGTCCCACCAGACAATCTTGGAATTCTTGGAGAGCGAGAAACACTGCCTTGAGCTCCAGGACGTTGATGTGAAGGTGCTTGTCGTGATGGTCCCACACGCCTGCAGTCAGCAACTCCTCCAAGTGTGCGCCCCACCCCTCGGTCGATATGTCTGAGAACAGCAAAATTTCCGGGGGGGGGCGGGGGTGCGAAGAGGCACTCCTCTCAAGAGGTTCCAGTCGTCCAGCCACCAGGCTAGGTCCTGCCTCACCTCCTCTGTGAGGGACACGGGGAAGAAAGGAGGGTCCCTTGCCTGTGACCAACACTCCTTTAGTCTCCATTGAAGAGACCGCAGGTGAAGACGCCCCTGAGGGACTAGCTTCTCGAGAGACGACAGGTGACCGATCACAACCTGCCACTGCTGAGCTGGTTACTCCTGTAGAGACAGGAACTGTACTGCTGCCTCCCTGAACCTGCTGATCTGCGAATCTGCGTGGAAGACTCGCCCTGCTACCGTGTCGATCAGCATGCCCAGGTACATCATCCTCTGCTTGGGCTCGAGGTCTGACTTCTCATAATTCATTATGATCCCCAGATCTCGGCAGAATTCGAGGAGTCAATCTCTGTCCTGCAGCAACTACGAGCGGGAGCTCGCCAGGACTAACCAATTGTCGAGATACCTCAGAAGACGTATCCCTACCGAGTGGGCCCAAGCCAACACCAGCGTGAACACCTGTGGGGCGGTTGAGAGACCGAAACAAAGTGCCCTGAATTGGTACACTGTCCCGTCAAGGATGAAGCGGAGGTACTTCCTGGAGGATTGATGGACGGGTATCTGGAAATACGCGTCCTTCAGATCCACCGAAAGCATGAAGACATTCTCCCTGATGGAATCGAGCACTGATCGTGCTGTTTCCATCGTGAACCGAGTCTGGTGAACGAGTCGGTTCAAGGGAGAGAGATCTATCACCGGGCGCCAGCCCCCCCAAGGACTCCTCCACCAGGAAAAGTCGACTGTAGAAGCCCGGCGACTGATCCCATACGATCTCCACAGCACGTTTGCTCAGCATGGCTTTACTTCCTGCTAAAGCATCACGTCCTTGGTCGAACCAGGAACGTACGTTGCAGATGGACCGGGTTGGAGGTGAGGGGTGGCCGAGACTCGAAGGGTAGTAAATATCCCTCCTGAAGGACGTTCACTATCCAGGTCTCCACTCCGTAGCGCTGCCATGTTGCCCAATGGCTCGCCAGGCAACCCCCAACATCCGGCAGCAGGTGAGGGGGAACGCCGTCCCTAGCGTTCCCCACCTCTCTTCAACTTCTTCTTCCCAGATCCTCCTCAAGAGAAGGACTGGGAGGAGGGCTGGTTACGGTCACTCCTTACAGTAGAAGTCGAAGGTAGAGTCTTTCCTCTCGGCTTCGACGAGGCGATTGTCGTAGCCACAGAGGAAGCGCTAGCTAAACTCTTGGGCTTAGCCGCAGTCGTCCGAGGTTGCCCAGCCACCTTTGAGACTGCCTGGTGGACAAGACGGTCACTGTCGTCAGTGCGCCGCTGTTCCACCGCAGCGTCCACCATCTCTCTGGGGAAGAGAGAGGGGGAACTCCGCACTGGTCCGTTATGAAGACCCAAGGCCGCCTCATGCCCAGCCGCCCTGGTCACTCGGGTGAGAACAGCGTCTCTACGCTGGAGAACCAGGTTGGCCCACAGGATAGCCGTCTGGTGGGCCAGGTAGGAGATGGCCCTACCTCCAGACTAGCACAGTCTCACAAAAGCCGGGTCCCCTTCAGGAGTGATGTTCCTCAAGGAGGTCGCGGCTTTCGACACTGTGAGGGACCACAGGTCGATCCAGGAGACTGCTTGGAATGCTGCCATAGCGGTAGATTCCAAGGCAAGTGCCTCTTGCTGCAAGAACCAGAGGTTCTCCGACAGGAGCTGCTGCAGAGACACCCCCGAGTTAGCCTAGCTAGCTCCGGGTTAACCTGTTAGGGCGGCAGAGGGTCTTCTGAAGGCACGTAGAAACGCCTCTGTCGCGGTAGAGGTGGGGGAAGGAGCTTGGACGACCTACCGGACCGTAGCGAACCCTCCTGTCCGGAGACGAGAGCGTCCACTTGGCTCAGTACGCTGTCAGCTAAGGCCGATCGCGGCAGACCCATCGTCATCCTGGGTTCCTTTTTGGGTCCCCAGAACTACTCCAAACCCGATGTGGGGTCGGAAGGTGGGAGCGGCAATCCTTCCCCGAGGTCGTTGTGCTGACGAATCAGTGCAATAACCTCCATGAATGACCTCTAGATCTCAGGAGTGACTGCATCCTGTGGAGACGGACCGTCAAGCCCGTCCAGCGAGAATGCCTCCCGAGACCCTCCTCCTTCCACAGGAGGAACCACAAAAGACCCCTCAAGGTCTCCTCCTGCCACTTGCGCATATGATCTGGTTGGTCCTAGGACCATGCCAGGTTCGTAGGGCGTCCTGGCAGGCCGCGAGGACTCCTGATCGCCTCGCTCTTCCTGGTGTAGCCCGAGGAAGTTGAAGGGATAGGAGAGGAAGACCTGACGCTCCCCCCGCGCCCACCGGCAGAACCGGTGTGCTGAGGGGGCTGCAGGCGATCGTCAACCCGCGGTGGCGATCAGGCTGGAGGCCTGGTCAAGCGGCTCTCCCAGGGAGAGCGGCTGGACTGAGAACAGCGGCGACGGTCCCGAGCGTCAGAAGAGCTGCTGCTGGTCCCCCTCTCTGCCCGGTCCCGGTAGGAATGGCGGTCTGGGGACCTGCAGAGTCCGCTATCGCGGTGGGAGCAAGGCCTGTCCTCACGGTGCGCCACGCTGCTTGGACCAGCCGAGGCTGGTTCAGGCGACCGAGGGGACCGCTTCCTCTCCTCAGCCCGCGACCGGTCTGGGACCATCGCGTCAGCCCTGGGTACCAGAGTATTGCCGCGAAAGCGATCGCTGGTCTGGTGGGAGTCACCGGAGCGACCCCCGCCAGTCTTCCGCTCCGTGCCTGAATCCTGGTGCCGAGCGGACTCGGTTGCCTGGGTTTTGGCTGTAAGGTCACCCGCAGGTGACCGTACACTCGGTACCTCTCGCGAATGAGAGGCCGAGACGGTACCTGGCGCCGAGGCAGAACCTCTGGCGCCAGGCGAGGAGGTACCGGTGTTAGCCAGCGTTCCTCCGGACCCCGTCTTCTTCTTCCTTGCGGAAGGAGAGACGGGCCCCGTTCCCGAAGGAACAGGAGGACCAGCGGAAGTCCCAACCGTCCCACTGGAGTGGGAAGGACCCTTAGAAGTCTCAGGACGAGCCTTCTTAGGGGGGGAGGAGGCTACCTCCTCCTCCTTCGGCTGTGGATCCTTTGAAGTCGAAGGGGAAGCGGCGGCAGACGACGACGATGAAGAAGATGAAGACAACGACGACACCTTCCTCCTCCTCTTCTTCTTCTTCGTCAGCTTCCTCAGGACCACCGTCAGGTCTTCCATCCAGGACGGAGCCGGGGCAGTTGCCGAAGCAACAGGGCCTGACTGCACCTGTCCGGAAGGACCTGGGGTGGGGGCAGCAACACCACGGGCAGGAACGACGGCGGCAGGAACTTGTACCGGCACTGGAGCGGCAGCATACTTAGGAACAGGAGGCGGGGCAGGAACCAGCGGCATCCTCTGCACAGGAGGCAGGTCCAGGGGAGAGCTCTTGGGACACCGGAAGTCAGGGGCTGAAGCAAGAGCGGCAAAACCAGGTGGCGGCGTCACAGCGGGCATCATCACCTCCGGCAGCGGCGCCTGCACAGCAGCTGTCGGGGTCACCGTGGCTACGTGCTGGGTGTACACCAGGTACGGCGGAGCAGCGTAGCCAGGCGTGGACACCGTCGTGGTAGTCGGGCCGTGGGTTACCGGCATGGCCCCCCTCGCCAGGTGACTCAGCAGCCCCTGAACCGTCTGTGTCCCTTAGAGCCCCAGCGAGTACCAGGCCCATCCGAGATTGTCCCCCATGGCAAGCAGATCTGAGGAAGGAAAAGTCGGGTGAGTCAGTGGGGGGATTTTCCCCTCGCCCGGGGTCGGGGGGGGGGGGGGGGGGGGGGGGCAGTTCCCACATTGAGCGAACAGACGACCCCAAGTACAACTGGATGTCGGGGTACCTCGCCCCCCACTCCATGCTTGACTGATCGAGAGAGGAGAAGGAGCGAGATACCTCCCCTGAAGGGGAAGGAGCCATACGAGGGAGCTGAGATGGAGGGAGAAAAGAAGAAGACATGTCCGTAACCAAGGGCGTAGCCGGAGAACCCTCCGACGACTCCTTGGCCGGCTTACGCGGCTTCTTCCTCCCCCCATAGCGCTCCCACTGCTCCTTCGACCAAAAAACACATACATCACATGTCTCGGTGCGATAGCATTCTCGCCCTCGACACTGAGTACAAAACTCATGAGGGTCAACCTCAACAGAGGACCGAAAGGCCCCACACTTACGGCCCTCCACACCAGGGCACAATCTGCAGCTGATGGGGGGGCAAGGGGATCTCTCCGGCTCTCGGGATTCCATTTCGAATCACAATAATCACTGTGATATACAAAATCACACACGTACTTACGTATATCCTTGCACAAATACACACAGTAAGAGAGAAAGAAAAAAAAAGTCTTCACGCAGAGAAGCAAACAAAGCATACGACAAGAAGCGGGCAGAGAGGCGAGCAACACGTCCATCCACCAACACGGCCGAAAGCAAAGTGACTCCTCTCCTCACAGTCAAGCTGACCGCCAACTGCCGGACAAGTAGTTAACTACCGAACCCCCTTGTTCGAAGCTTACGACCGGTTCAGCTACCGCTAAGTACCTTCCTATTGTTAAAGGACCAAGGGTTTGTATACGTATCAGAAAAATTTTCAATTTTGTCAGACAAACCTATTATTTTACTTACGAGAGAATTATTAATAGTCACATACACTGAATAGCAGGGAGGAAAAAACCATATGATATGCATTATGGAAGAACTGGTGACATGGTTTAAAACTACAGAGTTAAAAATCTAATCTTAAATGTGAAGTTTGACTAAATTTTACTGAACATTGCTTAAAAGTTCACAGAGGATGGTGCTTGCATACATAAAATTCAGAATTTGAAGAAATAACAGGAGCCAAAAGTAAATACTCAAGGGTTAGAGTAGGGTGGGCATATGATCCTAAAATACTGTACATACTACAATGACACTCAAAATCCCTGTCGAACTTCAGATTTAAGACGAATCCTCATTCAATGCTGTAATTTTAATATGATGAATAATTGTATAAATTTGTGAAAATTCCCTTCATAAATAATTGTGCATCGTATGTCTTTTCTCTTTCCTAAAATGTAGGGTGGAGACACAAGATTGATTTAAAAACCTGTCATAATTACTTGTGTGTGATTAGCATGATGGTAAGGACAAGAAAAATATTATTAAATATGCAAAATTACATACTAAACATTATGTAGCACTAGCACTACAGCACGTTTTAGAAAGGTAATGCACTGGAATATTGATGAATGCATAAGTTTTAATTTTTACTATGCCACAAATTTTATTGTATGATTCAAATGTGACAGCTTCTTGAAAAATTATGTATACATATAATATTTATATATACTATATATATATATATAATATATATATATATATATATATATATAGATATATATATATATATATATATATATATATAATATCTATATCTACATCTAATCTATATCTATATCTAATCTATATCTATAGAGCATGCTACTTTTAGATATCACTGTAAGTTTATGATTTTTAATTAGAACTTATGATAGACCAGGTTTTCATTTTGAAATAGCAGGACTTCCTACACAGAACTTATGATAAAAGAGGGATAAAAGGGTTTTCATTTTGAAATAACCAGGACTTAGTCAAGATTTTTACTATTTCAGTAGACTACGATAAAGTGTATTTCCCATTTGGTTGCTCCAAAAATTTGCGAATAATTTTTAATGAAAAGTTAAGTTCTTTCAGTTCAATTTCAAAAATAAACTGAGGTTTATGGAAGAGTTAAATGATTTCTGTTACTATATTAGTAATTTTACAGCTTTACATACTAGCTGTATGAAACTGCATACATTATTTATGCAAAGCTAAACTTTTGCCATCAGAAAGACTTCATGGGTAGAATTAGTTACCTGGAAGCTCAACTATACTGGGGTGACAAAGTCTTGAGTATATACTAATATGTATTATAGTTAAGGATTTAAGCATGAATGAGGAATCAGCAGAAAGATGGGATGTCAAAAGGCTGGAAAAAAAAAAATGGTTTGAATATGTGATGGTCAGAAAAGCAATGGATATGGAGGTAGCAGGATGAAAACCTGTAGGAAGAAGACCCAGGAAATTATGGAACAAGGGGACAGATTAACACATAGATGAATGGAGACAAACACTTTATGCAAGAAGTTAAGACAAATACATTAAGTGGAGCAGTGAAAAGTCTTAACCCACTACCTAGAGTTACATTTAGGTCTTCTTGTGTAAATATTTCCTCAACTGTAGCATTATTTCTTATGGGTACATTGCTTAAATTTTGAATCAAAATTTGTATCTACAATGAATGCAGCTAGGTAACATACTCTCTTGCAAATAAAACCTAATTTCAAACTAAGCCCCTTTTACTCTGTTTCATTTAAAGGGATGTGAATGGCTAACAGATCTCCATATTAACTGAGGAATGGCTAAAAGATCTCCATATTAACTGAGGAATTGCTAACAAATCTCCATATTAAGTTAGGCAGCCAATTAGGCTTTAGTAATGCAACCGACAGAGATGTAATGTTCCGCTCATATGATTTCCCAAGAGGAATCATTTAAGTAACTTTGTTTATTGCTAATGTTATATTTAGCAATACACAGTTAGAATATGTAACTAAAATATTGCACTGAGTGTAAGCATAAAATATATAAAATATATAAAATATAAAGCAAAATATATAAAATACAGCAGGTATAAAATGGACAAAACTTATTCTACGGATGCTGAACAGCTATCTAGAGTAAGGAACATTTTACCTTGGACTTATTTGCCGAACCAGTTCCAAATCTTGCATAAGGGTTTCTTGGTCTACCAGGTGCTTGAATATATGCAGAAATACTCTTCATACAAAAAGTACAAGTAATGTAGACGTGCTGTGGAGGTCGCTCTGCATATCGACTCTTGTTCATGATGACATCTAGTTCTGCACGTTCATTCCACAAACGTAAACTGTCTAATAAACTGCGATAACTGCAAAAAATGAGAAAACATACTTTCTATGTTCTTAAATGAAATATGTTAAATTCTGCACTATTTTCTAATAAAACAGAGAATTTCAGAATCAGTATGAGTTCACAGTGCCACAGACATACAAGGATAGCCCAAGGGCAATGTTAAGAGGACCTTTAATAAGGGTTATCATGAATATACAACATTTTTATAATATAGAAAATGATACGCTTGGATAACAGACATCTTATATTGTTATATACTAATAGCAATACAAGTCTTCACATAACAGCTTGCACAAAACTAGAAGTTTACATACTCTACTTAATAAAAAACCAAGAAAAAAGAAAAGATCATTAAAACAGCAAAAGTACTGAAATTTAAAGCAAGCTACAAAATTCTGGTCAAGCAGCAATAGGTTATAATGAGGTCTGTAAGCCAAAGGTAAAACGGATTTTAAAATTTTCTGACAAACAAAATTAACTTATTATAAAGCATCCAAAGTCTCTAACAAGTATTTTAGAATTCCATTCCTTCTTTTTCTTAGTGTGTGCCTCCAATTAACAGAACAGTATTTTAAGATTCTCCAAGGAATGATACTAGGTTTAAAAAAGAAACATGGATATACATATATAAACTCTTTTTGTATAAACTGTATAGCTAACCAACTTATCAAATTTTGAAATCCTTAAATGAATAGTTTTAAGTTAACTTAAAAAACAAAAAAACAGAAAATACCTCTGAACCCAATGGGAAAGCCGGGTGTCCTTTGAAACCAAGTGTTGGAGTGCATGTATTGTCACTAATGCAACAGTCTGAACATCACCAGTTAGGTCAACATATCGTTGAAGAAGATCAATTCCTTCCGAACACAGACCTACACAAGGACAAAAGTATGAAAAATTTGAGATAATAGTTCATAATTCCAAACAAAATACAGACAGTCTCTAGTTATCAGTGAACTCAGTTAATGGCGATCCAGTTTTATGGCCCTTGTCTAATGCCATAAAATTGGTGATTTCCAGTGCCATAATGTGCCGAGCTCCAGTTATCAGCGCCGATACATACCTAGCAGAGGTGCTATTCACCAGTTATCAGTGCCAGAATCCAGATGGCGCCATAAATCATCCATTTTCAGTTAATGGCAATTTTCGCATATCAAGCCCATCGGAACAGAACCCCTGCCTATAACCGGGGATTGCCTGTACATACTTATATCAAAATGTTACACATACTTGGATTGAATTGTATGTAAAATGGTGCATCTAACAGCTCGCTAATAATGAATTTTTATATACTGTAATTCATCACATAGCAACCAAGCTTAAGGGGAGTGCCTACGCCATGAAGGACCCCATTTAATCAGTAAAATGACCAGATTCACCCTTTATGATTGAAGAGATTTGCTTGAAAATTTTTACCATTTACCCTCAAACTAATAATGAAAATTCCCTCACAGGGAAATTTAAAAATTTGACCTCAAAGTTCATCTTTTTGCAGTTGAAAAAACTCACAAAGTCACATTTTAAAAATATGCAAAAAAGTTGCACTAAAAAATTATTTTTCCGACAACAAAACAATGATACGTATACATACTATAGTAATTCATCACATAGCAACCAAGCTTAAGGGGAGTGCCTACGCCATGAAGCCCCATTATACAGTAAATGACCAGTTCACCCTTATGATTGAAGAGATTTGCTTCAAATTTTTACCATTTACCCTCAAACTAATAATGAAAATTCCCTCACAGGGAAATTTAAAAATTTGACCTCAAAGTTCATCTTTCTGCAGTTGAAAAAACTCACAAAGTCACATTTTAAAAATATGCAAAAAAGTTGCACTAAAAAATTATTTTTCCGACAACAAAACAATGATATACATACTATAGTTATACTACACCCTGAATTTGGTTCAGTCTTGGAGAAATAAGCATTTAGTTTTGAAAAAGTAAGTTTTGATAAAACAGTAATACAAAAACAAAAAAATGTTGGGACTATAAAGAGGACATCTTGACTGAATTATCCCTACATCATTAGTATAACCTGTTTTCTACATGATACTACCTCCAGAGAGAATGGGATATTTTAGTGAGTGAAAATGATTTTTTTACAAGTTATAGTGACATTTTTTCAAGCATTTTTACAATTTGTCACTCAGTGCCGTACAAGCAATGCACAAATAATGCTTCAGAATACGTACGTTTATTTAGACAAAACAAATGAAAAATGTCAACTAAAATTCAATAATTCTTCGAAGTTCGATGTGCATGATTCTTTTTGTACTGTCCAAAATGTCAAACTCAACATAACGCTGCCAAGTAGTGTTAAACTTTTTTTTTTAATTTTCAATGTCATACATGTCGATAGGTTTGCAAATTCATAGCTAGTACTATTTTCATTAAGGTTATATAAATATGATCCTTTTTATGCACTGATATAATTTGTAACCAGTGTGATTTGAACTTTTTTTTTTTTTTTTTTTTTTTTTTTTTTTTTACTGATTAGCTCAAAGTATGGTGTGATAAGGTTAGCAGTGCCATTAATGACAGCGTGCTTAACGTGCTCCTTGGGCTGGTCAAAGTAACTACCTCTACAGCATTACAACAGTAGACTCAACAGTCATAACATTTTCAAAATAGGAATATGAATTACAAGTTTTCTTTGAATGTTGAAGTTTTAGGTTTTGTTTAAGCTGCCTGCATGTTGCAAAATGATTTAAAAGCCTAAAACAATAATCTGAGTCTTCTGAGATGTAATCTCTGTTACTAAAGAATTTATTTGTAGAGACTATATGGAGAAATTGCTATTAATTGAAATATCTACAGTGGTACCTTGAGATACGAAAGGCTCAACTTACGAAAAACTCGAGATACGAAAGCTGACACGAAAAATTTTACTGCTCTACATACGAAAAGTTTTCAAGATACGAAAGGTTTCTGAAAGTCCGAGATTCACCCGATAACAATTTTGAAACTCGTGTCGCGCGCTGCCATCTTAGTTCTAGTAGACTCGCCACCATCCTCCTGCTCTCCCATTGGTTCCTGATGCTAGCCAAGCCATGAGATCCTTCTCTCCTATTGGACAGCATCCCTCCCATCATGCATCTTACGTGGTGGCGTGCCTTCGCTCAGCCACTTCGCACCCGAAGCTTTATCCTACGCATGCGGCATTCATTCAGTCCAACGATTTCGTTTAGTATCGTAAATTCGTTAGTGATTTCGTTGTGCTACTTTATCGTGTTGTGAGAACCTAATTAGTATACGTACTACATACGTAACTTAATTACGTACAGTACATATTAGTCATGGGTCCCAAGAAAGTTGCTGAAGTTCACAGAAAGAAGAGAATGCTTTCTATGGAGACAAAAATGGAGATAATAAAAAAATATGAAGCTGGCTTGCGGTTGTGTGTGATCGCTAAGGAATACGGCCAAAATCCGTCTACGATTGGCACCATCCTTAAGCAGAAGGAAGCCATCAAAGCAGCTACACCTTCCAAGGGCGTGACTATTTTGTCCAACAAGAGGAGCCATGTGCATAATGAAATGGAAAGGCTGCTTCTTGTATGGATCAAGGACAAAGAAATCGATGGCGATACGATAACCGAGACGGCAATCTGCCAGAAGGCCAGAGCTATTTTCGGCAATTTGATTGCCCAAGCCAGAAGAGACGGCGACGGGTGTGGCGGGATCACAAAAAAACCCCAAGTAACCTCCCCACACTAAACTTAACCTGTACTGGCTAATCAAAACCCAACCCTCAATCACACTTTCCACTTAACACTAAAAAAACACACAGCAGGACAACTGCCCCAATACCTACATACAGAACAAAAAACACAAACAGGTACTCACCGCTGGCTTCTGATACCTAGGACTAGGCTGTGCTGTCGTCCACTGGATATAGGCTATAGGCTAGCCAACACACAACCACCGCCGACAACCAAACACAAATCAACCACCCGGGACCCACAACCCCACAAAAATCAATAACCCAACGACTAAATGCAGATGAACCACCAACCGCCTGAAAAAAACACGACAACCACACGACTTACAGCAGTACAACAACCCGCCAAAACCAACCCAACCTGCCCCAAACCACCACTAACAGACACCGAAAATGCACCACCAACCTTCTTAACCTCACCACCAACCAGACAGACAACGCACAACAACTCACAACCCCAAAATCTATCAAACCCAAAAAATAACACCCAAAACAACCCAACGGACACACCAAAGGAAAACTGCTGCCAAAAACCCAACACTGACTTGACCAGACGCCTCACTGTTTACAACTCTCGTAAACAGACTTCCATTGACTACCTACAGAGCGCCACAACAGACATGCTTCCGACCGCCATCTAACCACTCCCATTCATTCTTCCACCAATATCTCTCTCTCTCTCTCTCTCTCTCTCACAACCTTTGTACATGTTGTCAAATATAAACTAAAATTACTCCTCCATATTACCTCCCCCATTACATTTGACAAACATCTCCTTACACTCACAACATCCACACTAAATTGCCTTTCGCAACACCCAAGGATGCTCAGATGCAGGTCCCTGGATCTTGTTGAGGACCATCATACACTCTTTTCAGTTACATTGCCATTCACTTCTTCCAAACCACTTTCTTTTCAAACTCCCATTGATCTCCCTCACTACCATCCTCCCAAATTCCATTCACTACTTCACCGATGTCTTCCAACTCTGGTTCCAACATCTCCCCTATTTCGGCCACCAAAGCACTCAGTTCATCCATACTTCTGTCAAACTCCTGCAAAGACTTATCCATCCTATCAACCACCTCCTCACTATTCAGTTTCCTTCTCACTGAAGTCTTACTTGTCCCTGTCAACTCAAACCCACATACACAAGTATCATTCATTCCCCCAAAGTCATCCGTAGCACACGCTTTATCAACCGTTTGCACCCTACCACCAACCCCTTTACCATGCCGTTCACGCTTTTCCCTTCCACTTCCTCTCTCCACACTCTTCTGTTTTCTTCCATACTCAACCAACACCAACTGTCGATCTCCCAGACCAATTTGTTCACAACAGTCGGCTGATACTTATTCACCCTCAACCACTCACTCATCGCATTCTCCCGAATAGTGTGGTACTTCCCTCCACTTACGGAGCTGGTTATGGTGTGCCCTAACCTCATCCAGTCCCCCACCTACTCGCAATTTCCCCAAAACATAACTCAATCCACTCGGTCCCACTTCCAAAATCTCAAAAGGCCCTTCAAATTTCTCCCTTACTTTATTCACATTCATTCTTCCCATCTCAACCACCTCTTTTCAACACCTTATCCCCAATCTTAAAACTCTCAAACCTTTCACTCGCTTTCTTCCACAAATCCCGATCACCTTCTGACAGACCCAACCGCGGTCTGACAATCCTTTCAAAATTAAACAACACATATTTACAAGGAGACATACCTATACTCTTCTGCAGTGTGGCGTTATATACCCAAACTGCACGTCCTACATAACATATCCCAATCCTTGTCGCTCTTACTCATTATTCGCAAAATCTCAGTCATCGTCCTAACAGTCCTTTCAGCCAACCCATTCGCACTGGGCATATACGGAGTAGAATACACATGCACAATACCCCATTCCGTTCAACATTTCTTCAAATTCCCATCCCACAAAACTCAGGTCCATTATCACTCAACATTTTTGCCGGCTTACACACACACATGGGCAACATCACTTGACCCACCATTTGTGCAACAGTTTCACTCCTCTTATCTTTGATGGGAACCACATAAGCAAATTTACTCATGTGATCCACCATCACAATCATCCCCACGTGTCCTCTCGCAGTCCTGGGCAAAGAAAACACAATCAATCACAAGCATTTCAAACGGCTCTTTCATCTGCAATCGCAACACAGGTGGACTTGCATGCACACTCTGATACTTTCCCCTCTGACAGTCTTCACACGTGACAGCCACATCCACACAAATCTACTCAACCCAGGAGCATACAATCTCTCTCTCATGCATTCCCACAACTTATTTTTTCCCATATGCCCAAACCGATCATGCACCAACAAAACACATACTCACAGCTGACTCAACAGAAAACACTGGCACATACATTCCTTGTCATACACCCCTTCCTGATGCAAAAAGTACACTATGTTTTTGCACACACAAAACGTTTAGCAACCCTCTTATCTACATCCAACTCACATGGCCAGTCTTCACACGCACTCCTCCCAAAACACATTGTCGCAACACACTTATCTCCAGGCACTTATTTTGCATTTCCTCAATCTCTTCCTCACTCAACAGATCATTCTCACTCCTAGCAATATCAATCATACCCACAAAGTTTGCTACAAACACATTACCATCTTGAATCCTAGCTACTTGCCTGCCCCCCTTTCTAAGAATTCCATTTCCTACATCTACGTCTATATCGTGGATCCTCAAAAAATCTATCCCTAATAAAAAAACAAGATGGCATATCATTTCTCCTATAACTATAAAGTTATGCATTAAACCCTCAAGATCTCCCAACCTAACCTTTAACCGTACCTCTTCCCATACTAAAACACTTCCTTGTCCTAACCCATGTATTCTCACACTTGTAGACTGCCTTTTCACTTCCCAATCACATCTCTCAAGTTCACTCACCACTGACCCACTCACCAAGGAAACTTGTGCCCCTGTGTCAACCAAACTACAATACTCACTATCATTTACTTGGGACAAACGTCACCATTTTTCCCATCGAGTTCCCATGCATACACACATTCACTACCACGTTCACCGGTTATCCACATCACAATCCTCCTCATCACATTCATCCTCAGCTAACTCCCCATTTCCACAATTCTGACTCAGATCCCCATTCACAGTCCCTTTTTGTAACCAACCAATTACAACCAGTTCCCCGCACTGAATCATCAAAAACCCCACGTTCATTACCAGTACTCACCCTTCCTCGATATTCAACCGGTCTGTCCCATCCCAAAATACAACAACACTTTTTATTCCAAACAACTCAGCTACTGCTGACAACAATTCATACAACACTTCTCCTGCCCACCTTGTTCCTCCGCACATGCCACTTCCTTCTGCACTCATCACTCATCAAAACTTCACTCGCAACTCATTCACACTACCGGGTACCTCTTCAACCAGACCCTTACCTTCCAAGTTTTTCAATGCTGAAAAACAAACATTCACACATTCTGTCATTCCCTTCAAACCTCTCTTTTACAACCAACCCCTCAGGTACCATATTCGGATCCCAGTCACTTTTCACAACACCACTGTCCTTACCATGCATCCTAGACATCGTATCAGCAATCACATTTTTACTCCCCGGCACATATTCTAAGCTAAAATCAAACTCACTCAAATCCTCAATTGTCCTCGCAATCCTAGCATTCACACTTTCCTTCTTGATCATATAAAACTAACGGCGATGATCTGTCCTTATGACAAATTTTACCCCATACAAAAACACTTTCAACGCTTTCACACAAAACCTTATTGCTGCAAGCTCCTTCTCAACCACCGAATACTTAAGCTCTGCTTTATTAAAAGCTTTACTCACATACGCAATCACTCTCAATTGTCCTCCCCATTCACCTCTTGCATCTGCACCAAGCATCCTTCCCATACTAAACTTACTAGCATCAGCATACAACTCAAGCTTACTGGCATCCTCACTGTAGTCCGGAAAAGCCAAGGTGACGTCCCTAGCAGCCTCTCTTTCAATCTCTCAAATGCTCCCAACCATTCGCTCATCCCACCTCAGCTTAGTACAATTTTTCTTCCCGGTCCATTCAGTCAACGGCTTCCCTATACCCGAAAACAATCCCTAACGAACTTCCTCCCGAACTCAATCAAACCCAAAAACCCTTTAACTCCCGCACGGTCCGGGGGACGTGGAAACTCCTTTACTTTTTCCACAAACTTTTCACTCTCCTGTACACACTCGCACTCACCTTATGACCAAGAAATTCCACTTCCCCAGCAACCACGTACACTTCTCCAGCTTCACTTTCACTTCCAACCTCTTTCCAACCGTTCTAACACCTTCTCAAGCAGTTCCACATTCTCCTCAACAGTCTCACTTGCAATCAAAACGTCATCTATAAACACAGTCACCTTCCTTCTATCAAAAACAGCCAAAACTACATTCATCGCCCTCTGGAAGGCAGCAGGCGCATTAGCCAATCCAAAGCTTAACCTCTTGAATTGATAGTGGCAGCTACCACTCGAAAAAGCCGTAACATGCCTGCTCCCTTCCTCAAGAGGCATCTGGTAATAGCCCCTTACCAAATCCAATTTTGTGAACACTCTATCCCATGCATCTTATACACACAATCAGACACCACATTCATCGGGAATCGCTCTTACAGTCACTTCATTCACCTTCCTGTAATCCACACACATCCTCAAACTCCCATCCGTCTTGCGTACTGGGACTATGGACTATTCCAAGCACTCTCGCTCCTCTCGATCACTCCCACTCTCTCAAGTTCCTCACACTGTTCCTCAATCTCTCGGGCAATAGGGCGCAGAAAAGTGTCGGGGACGCTGATATATGGGGGTATCGTCATTCAAACTATCTTAACTCTGGGAGCTTAGATCCCCTGAAATCCTCATCACCCCGACTCAAACGCACCCCGCCTATCCCACAACATCTGCATCAACCGCTCCCTCTCGTCATCACCAACATTTTCATCCACCCCAATTCTTTCTCTCAAATCATCATACTTCCACTCATCACTTTCTTTCATGCTACCTGTCATCACCTGCCGCACCCTAACATATCTTTCGTCGTCCACATCCACCAACGTATACAACAACCCCACACAATCACCTTCACGTATACCCCGCACTCGCTTTTTCCTAACACTCGGCAATGAGGCCACAAAAAACCCGAGGATTCTCCATATCCAAATCCCGTCGTACACATGCACACTCGCTCTTACCAACTTGTTCGCATCCACACCCTCAACCACATATGCACACTTGTCACCTTGACAATCCCAAGACTATCGGGCCACGCAACTTTCACACTAACAACTCTCCAACTTCTTGCGGCACTTTTACACTCTCTTTCGCAACCAACGGCACTCCCTTCCATATTTTACTGCTCACTCCTCCATCCCATCCAAGTACACTCTCCATGTACATTCCCCTTCCTATGCAACTCAATCATATTCCTGCTCGGATGGACCACCATCCCACACTTCTTCAGGAACCTGTATCCTAACAACATATCATACTTATCACTCCTTCCCTCGATCACACAAAAGTCACCTTCATCCATCACTACCCCTTCGATTTCTACATTTTCACGCAACATTCCCAACCACAGGCATACCCAAATTTCCTATTCCTCGTACCATCCCCTCCCCTTTACATTTCCTAATTTCACACTCACTCCGCAACTTGTCACATCCATTCTCAAAAAGAACACTGACACTGCACCCAGTATCAATCAAAGCAACCAAACACACCCCTTTGCACCTCACTTTTACACTCATACATTCATGAGCTCTTCCTCCAAACCCTTTTTCATGCAACAATCCTTCACGCACATGCATCACTCTTACTGACCGCACACCAGAGGACCCACCCAACTGAATCCCCTTTGTACCTAGTTTCCCGAACTCCCAACCTGACTCATCCTCTTTCGCCTACACGCACTCGCCACATGACCTTCCATTCCACATTCAACACATTTTGCCCGCTGTCCTTCACATCCTAGCATAATGCCCATTCTTCCCGCAATTACCGCAAAACCTCAGTCACACGAGTACCTCGACATCCACTTGCTATATGCCCTACTTGCCCACACCTGTAACATTTAATATCCCTATCTTTTCTTACACTCGCTCACTAAATGCCCTGTTTGCCCACACCGAAGCAAGCTCCCAACGCCCACCGACATTCATTCTCCTGTGCCCTAGCTTTCCACATCTGTAACACTGCTGCCTCTCGTTCACGACTAACCGACCCTACTCTTCCAACGCTTTGCACTCCGATCTCTCTTAGGGCTACCATACTTACGTTACTGGCTCTAACGCTCTATCAACCACTCGCTCTGCCATTCGCCTTGGCCCTTCCAAAACTGCCTCCCTATAGCTCTTAAACTCTGGTATAACATCAGCCACTTCAGTCTAATACTAACACTTCTACTCTCTTTCATACACCTATCCAACTCATAATCCTCTACTATTTCAAAATGTCGTTCCACGACAACCTTTCATTCGTCCATCGTCGCATTTTCTCCTTACGTTTCAGATTTACAAACTCGTACACACTCTCAGGCACAGTCGCCAACAACTTCCTCACTAACTCTTTACACTCATTTATCCCTTCGTCCCCAAACTTTTTCCTGGCCAATGTGCCAACCTGCACACTACATCGACAACGACTCACCAACATTCATTCTTACCTCATCAAACCATGTTTTCTCCTATATCTAACACTACTCCTTATCCTCTTCGCCTGTTCCACAATCCTGGCTTTCACACTCTCATACGGCACATTCCCTACACTCATACATTACCCCATACATATTCACAAAAAATCCCGTCAAAAAGCCACCCAACTCTCTTGCCCAGGACTCTCTTATTATCCCCATACTTTGCCTCACAATACCTCTCATATTCCTTAAAAAAATCCCCTATGTCCCTACTACCATATTCCTCGTATTGTGCACATCTAGGTATCTCTCTCATATATACAGCCTTTCGTACTTCCCGCTCACTCTCACTTTCGCTCACTACATTTCTGATCCCTCTTAACCTCGTCCGAATATAGGGAATCAACTTCCATACTAACATCCATGCTCTCATTACGCTCTTCTTACCCTTTTTCTTTTACCACCTGTTTCCACTCACCGCCATCCAAATCACTCTCAGCCCTTTCCCCAATGTATTCAGACCCTAGTCTTCATCCTGTCCGTCATCCTTCCTTCCTTAACCTTCATTTCCCTTATCGTCTTCTTTTCTCAGCCCCTTCTTATTCTTGTCCTCAGGTTTATCCTTATCCTGTCTCTTCCCTTCTTTCCTTTACCTATCACAAACAAGTCACCTTCGTCACTCGTAGTTTCATCCCCTCGCTCTTCCACTGTCTTTACCACTTCTGACCTATCACAAGACCTAGTAGGCTACCCCTACAGCTCCCTCTACCATGAACCCCTTCATCATTCCTGCACTGCATTCATCATCCCTAAGAATTTTTTCATCCATTTCTCAACCATTCTTTCTTCTGCTCCTTTCACTTCTTCTTTCATTTCCACTTTTGCACTCCTTAGCATTCCTCTCATTTCCTAACTCGCTCTTCAGCTCCTACACTCTACCCTCAACCTCATATCCACTTCTAATTGTCCTCTTACTTCCCTCTCCAACCTCAACTCCTCCTTCAGCATCTCCACCTCACTCAATCCTTCCATCTCAAACTTTCTCACCACTCATACACACTAGCCTAGACCAATGTCCTGCAGCTGCCACACCAAACAGTCCCTGTTCGGGCGCCAAAAAATAATGTGGCGGGATCACAAAAACAAGTAACCTCCCCACATAAACTTAACCTGTCTGGCTATCAAACCCACCCCTCAATCACACTTTCCACTTAACACTAAAAAAAACACACAGCAGGACAACTGCCCCAATACCTACATACAGAACAAAAAACACAAAACAGGTACTCACCGCTGGCTTCTGATACCTAGGACTAGGCTGTGCTGTCGTCCACTGGATATAGGCTATAGGCTAGCCAACACACAACCACCGCCGACAAACAAACACAAATCAACCACCGGGACCCACAACCCCACAAAAAAACTCAATAACCCAACGACTAATGCAGATGAACACCAAACCGCCTGAAAAACACGACAACCACACGACTTACAGCAGTACAACAACCCGCCAAAAACCAACCGTGCCCCAACCCACCACTAACAGACACCGAAATGCACCACCAACCTTCTTAACCTACCACAACCAGACAGACACACGCACAACAACTTCACAACCCCAAAATCTATCAAATAACACCCAAACAACGACACACCAAAGGAAAACTGCTGCCAAAAACCAACACTGACTTGACCAGACGCCTCACTGTTTACAACTCTCGTAAACAGACTTCCATTGACTACCTACAGAGCGCCACAACAGACATGCTTCCGACCGCCATCTAACCACTCCCATTCATTCTTCCACCAATATCTCTCTCTCTCTCTCTCTCTCTCTCACACAACCTTTGTAGATGTTGTCAAATATAAACTAAAATTACTCCTCCATAACGGCGGAGAGGGGACATCAACGGCAACCCCAGAGTTCAAGGTTTCTCATGGGTGGTTCGAAAAATTCCGTAAACGGACTGGCATCCATTCGGTGGTGAAGAAATTGAAATTACGTAAAGTATAAAAAAGTAAAAAGAAATGTAAAAATCAAAAAAAGACAAAATAAATTGTATTTTAAGTTTTTTGTAAAGTTAAGTATTACAGTTTTGTTAATGTATTTTGTAAAGTTTAGTTTGTTTTTCTGACATTTTTTTATGTGTTTCGTAAAGTTAAGTGTACGTATCTGCCGTCTGTCCTCCTCCTCCTCCTCTGCTGCAACTTTCGGAGATAGCCTCACTCGAAAGGTAAGCTTCCACATTTTACATTACAGTAATAATATTTCTTGTACACTAATATACACTTTATTTACAGGTTTTGCATTTTTATTATTAATTTACGTATTGAATGGTCCAAATTGTTGTAGTATTTCATTGTTTATAGGTCAATTTAGCTCTATTATGAAATTTACTGGGGTGTTTTTGGAGGGCTTGGAACGGATTAGCCATTTTACATGTAAAATGTGGTCCAAGATACGAAAACCTCATGATACGAAAGGCGCTTCGGAACGGATTACTTTCGTATCTCGAGGTACTACTGTATTAGTATTAATGGCAAGGCCTATGGAACACTTTTCTTATAACTGGTGTAAAATATTATTTTCTTAAAAGTCATTTTGCTCGCTTTAGATGTGTAATTCATTCTTTCATAAGGTAACTTGAAGTGCAAGAATGTGTGGATAACTTCATATGGTTTCTTGACAGAAATTGTTAATAGAGAAATGTGAATGCTATGTGCAATGTATTTATAGTAAAGAAATCTAACAACCTAGACCTAGGAACAAAATCTTGGATTTAAGAAAAGAATATGTATTGCATAGGCAAATATTTGCTAGTAACCCATAATTTTTAAGTGATTAAAAATATAACTTAAATCATTTTCATTTTATGAAAATCCAAATATTCCTCTAACAAATATAAAATAAGTGGTTTCAAGATAATTTCATTGTCAATACTCATTGTAGACCTATTTTACACCAGGCGGTTCATGTTGTACGCCACTCTAATGGTTGTGTCAACACGTTCCACTCACCTATCAATATCAGTGGATGCTTACTTATTTACATATTTTCAGGATTGAGGTGTAAAAACAATCAAATAGGACTATTTCAAATTTTATGGCTGCGCTGGAAGCAATAGTCATGTTATGACAAACTTAGTCATTTTTTTTATTTAACACGTGAAGTGAGTTTTGACAATATCTTTTTTGTCAAATGCATCAGCGATGAGAAAACAAAAGCTATGAAAATGTTTTATAAATGTTTTTCTGAAATTTAACTAGTATAGGTGTAACTAGTATAGGTGACTATTTTTTACAGTTTTGAAATATAAGACAGATTTAACTCTTATGAAAAATATTATGGCCTTATTGAATGTATTAATTGTGTTTTCACTTTGAAATTCTAGATAATAAATGAATACCACCATCTACTGTGATTTTTTAAGCATACTGGATAAATATGGAGCATGTTAGGTTGCCAGTTCATGAATTTTGAAGAAACTCTTATACAGTCATTTTGTAACACTTAGGAGCATCCCTGTATAAATATATTAGTACAGTAGACCCTTGACTCACGAACACAATCCGTTCCTAGACCTTGGTCGTGTTCGAAATTGTTCGTGACTCGGAGCTAATTTCCCCATAAGGTTTAATGGGAATAATATTAATTGGTTCTCGACCCCTACGAACCAATATATATTATGTATATTTTGCCTTATTTTACACAGATAATGTAAAAGTCAGTGTAAAAAACCTTAATATATCTAATAATATAATTTAAAATGGTAAACTAACACTATAAAAACGTTTGTAAAGTGAACACTTACTATGACTGGCGAGACTTCTGGCTTGACGGACAAGAGAAGAGGAGGGTGGTGGGTGGGGAGGAGGTTATTGTGCGGAAGGAGACCCTCCCCCATCCAGGTCGGGGAGATCTCGTTCCGGAGATTCAACTCTTCTAGGTTTTTTTGGTGAACATTTAATCACAAACTTATCCAATGTCTGTTGCCTTTTCCTTCCTTGCATAACTCTTCTGAAATGGCTCATTAAATTTTCATTGAGCATATTCACGATCCTGTTCGTAACAATTTTGTAACCGGATGATACAATTCAAGGAAGCACTGGACATCATTCCACTTTTCCAATGCAGCTTTTATCACATCACTGCTGACATCTGTAACTTCCTCCCCAGCCTCCTCTTCGTCAGTTGATTGCTCCCGAGCAAGTTGCTCCTGTTGCTCTTTGTGGAGTTGAACAAGTTCGGCCGCAGTCAAATCTTCTGAATGTTCAGCGACCAATTCTTCAACATCTTCGTCGTTGACTTGTAGACCCATACAGTTGCCCATGGACACAATTTCTTGCACAATCTCTGCATCGAAGCCCTCAAAGTCACGGACAGTTACGCACTGGGGCCAAAGTTTCCGCCACGCAGAATTTAATGTGTGGTACGTAACTTCAGTCCATGCGTTATCAATGAGGGTTATGCAGTGAAAAACATTAAAGTGCTTCTTCCAAAATTCTTTTAAGGTTAATTTTGTCTCTTCAGTTACACGGAAGCATCTGGAGAAGAGCGCCTTCGTATATAATTTCTTAAAATTGATACTACTTGTTGGTCCATGGGCTGGAGAACAGAGGTCGTGTTGGGTGGAAGGAACTTGAACTGAATGAAGTCATGTTCACTGCAGTCAGCCAAGTACGAAGGGTGTGCCGGGGCATTATCCATGATCAGAAGGCACCGCAGGGGTAGCTTGTTCTCTGTTAGGTACGACTCACGGTCGGCGCAAACACTTCATCAATCCACTCCATAAACAAGCTCCGTGTCACCCATGCTTTTGTATTGGCCCTCCACATTACAGGCAGTCTGGCCTTATTTACGTTGTGCTGCTTAAAGGCACGCGGGTTATTTGAATGGTAGACAAGTAGCGGCTTTAGTTTCAAGTCGCCACTGCGTTTGAGCATAAACAAAAGCGTAAGCCTGTCCTTCATTGGCTTGTGGCCTGGGAGCGCCTTCTCTTCTTGGGTGATAAATGTCCTGTTGGGCATCTTCTTCCAGAAGAGGCCCTCCCGTTTCATCACAACTGAAAATCTGTTGAGCGACGTATCCTTCGGCCTCCCAGAAACTCGGCAAACTCGGTCACGAATGCCTCAGCAGCAGCCTTGTCTGCGCTAGCAGCCTCACCATGCCTAATTACAAAGTGAATTCCAGTTCTCTCTTGAAGTTATCAAACCACCCTTTACTAGCCATTAAAATCATCTGGCGTGGCACTAGTAGAAGGAGTTTCCTTCAGCAAACTCTGATACACTTGCCGAGCTTTTCTCGCAGATGATCGGCTCGTTTACACTATCACCTGCCATCTGTTTTTTCATGTACCCACTTCAAAATTATTTTTTCTGCCTCTTCGAAAGTGGGTTTGCGATCTCTCTTGGTTAGTACATGTCACTCCCTTCGCAACATTTGCTTCTTTAATGGCATCCTTGTTTTTCAAAATTGTCGAAATTGTCGACTTGGCCATCTTGTACTCACTTGCGATATCGATCACGCGAACACCACGTTCAAACTTTTCTATAATTTCTTTCTTTATTTCAATGGTTATCTTCCTCTGCACCCTCTTCTCACCATCACTCTTCACTTTCTTACTTTCACCACCACTCTTCACTTTCTTAGGGCCCATTATGAAGAAAATCACAAGTGTTAGCGCAAAAAATGCTAAGCGAATTGACGAACGTCTTGTACACAATGAGATGAGACAAATAGCGATGCGTGGGTGACGCCGTGCGTGGGCGGCTGGAAGATGGCTGGTCCCATGGCAACTCAAACGCTCTCACGTGTGCTGGGCGATTTCACGCATTTTTCAAATGTTTGTGTCTAAAAATTAGTTTGTGAAACAAAGTGAATTGTTATTTTCCAGAAATTTCCAGCATTTTTCAAATGTTCATGTCTCAAAATTAGTTCATGACCCAAACAGAATTTTTATTTTCCGCATTTTTTTTTGTTCGTATCTCAAAGTTAGTTCTAAGTCAAGGGTGAAATTTTACCTATAATTTTGGTCGGGGATCGAGTTGTACGTGGGTCAATGCGTTCGTGAGTCAAGGGTCTACTGTATTTATAAAAAATTAATGTACTAATCATAAATAGCAACAATGCATCAGCAAGATGAATGCAAACTAACCAGGCATATGTAATCAAATTACTTTCTGTTAATCCTATAATTCCTGACTGACTTATTTGTATAGTGTATTATTTTAATATTATCTGGAATTTTTATGAATTAAATATTAGTGCATAATATAAAAAAATGTTCATAACACATTAGAATATTTTACAATGAAATACATTACAACATTTCACAACAATAAAATACAAGACAACAAACACAAATAAAACTTTTGAATTACAGTCGTACCACAAACTTACGAGTGGTTAGGTTCCAGACACCTCGCACAAGGCGAATTTTTGCATAAGTTTGGTACGGTCTCTAACAATGCCAATCAATACTTATTTCTAGAGTTTAAACAATAAATATGACCCTAATCATGTTCCCTAAATATTAAATTAAATTTTAAATGAAAATACCAAATTTGTAACTAATTTGTATTTTTCATAACTAACAAACCTGAGGTCTTAACATTAGGATTTACTAGCGCCAAGCTGGAAACCGGTAGAATTAAAATTACACTTGTGGGATCCAGGGACTATTGGCATCTATACCAGGTCACGGGGCATGTATACCCAGAATGCCCATGGCTACCTGTGACCCACCAGTTATATTTCTAACCCAGTTTAGACTGCTAGAGGGGTGGTTCGAGGTGGGCCTTTACCTGTTAAGACCTCAGGTTTGTTAGTTATGAAAAATACAAATTAGTTACAAATTTGGTATTTGTTCATATACGGAACAAACCTTCGGTCTTAACATTAGGATAGACTTACTTAATGGAGGGAGGTAAGTCTCTACAACTGACTGGGAGATTTCCGAATATGTATAGGGAAATTCTAAGAGAATGGACAATGAACCTAGAACCAAAGATATAAGCGGATCTATTGGTTTTCCCCCACTGGGTGTAGATACCATTCTATTGTTTACTCTTGTCCCTTGCAACTGGAATCCACCACCCTTCACCCCTCTTTTCCCATATTATCTAGAGGTGTGTTGCTACTGAAAAGTATATCATAACCTAAGATAGCTTCACAGTATGGCTGACCACCTCACCTGCATCTAGTCCGTTCCAGCACATGACGGTACTCTCCTTCATATTGCCGGTAGTTAAAGGAGTAGGAAGAAAGTAGTAAAGAAAAAAGACCAGTCATCCCATTCATTCTACTTTGACCCGCCAGGGGTACTGGATGAGCTATATCACTTGTTGGGCCGCCACCACTGGACCCAAGGAAAAAGTGTCCAAGGATCTATGGGCAACGTCTTTCAAATAAATTGAGGTGAAAGTTGTTTGGCGTTTCCACACACCAGCTTTCAGAATTCTATCCACAGACATGTTCTTCTTAAATGCCAGAGAAGCACTCAAGCCCCTGATGTCATGAGCTCTAGCTCCCACCTGGCTATCTGACCCTCTGTCTTCTGCCATATAAGCATCTCTGATCGTCTCCCTTAGCCAAAACGATATTGTATTCCTGGACACTTCCTTCTTGTTCCGTCCTATACTTACGAACAACCTCCGGCACCCCGGCCTGAGGTGCCTTGTTCTCCTTAAGTACTCCCTTAGTGCCCTGACGGGGCACAGGAGCATCTTATCTTTGTCATTGTCTACAAAGTCTGCCAAGGAAGGTATGGTAAAGGAGTCGAATCTGCCGTCTACTATTGTTGGGTCTTGGGTCTTGTCCCCGAATTCTGGGACAAACTCAAATACCATTGACCTCCAACCTCTCGAGTGCTTTATGAGATATGACAGGCCATGTAGCTCCCCCACCCTTTTGGTTGAAACCAGGGCCAATAAGAAGACTGTCTTCAGGGTCAGGCTCCTATCCGTGGACTGCCTTAGTGGTTCGTAGGGGGGGTTTTGTCAGACTACTCAGTAACCTGGTCAGATCCCAATCTGGGGCTTTTAGCTCCTTTGGTGGGCATGACTGTTCAAAGCTCCTCATCAGCATGGCCAACTCCCATGAAGACGAAATGTCCACTCCTTTCATTCGTAAGACTGAGGCTAGAGCCGCCCTGTACCCCTTCACTGCAGATACAGACATATGCTTTTCTGTTCTGAGATATATCAGAAAGTCTGCTAACTGCTGAATAGTGGTACCGAGTGGAGACAAGTTCCCTCTACAACACCAATCACAGTATGCTGACCACTTTCCTTGGTATACTGTCACAGATGATTTTCTGATATTTCCTGCCATCTGAGTTGCTGCTTTCTGCGAAAACCCTCTCGCTCGGAGGAGATACTTGACAGTCTCCATCCGTGAAGCGATAGGGACTCACACCGACTGGTGGTACCTCTCCATGTGCGGCTGACACAGTAGGTTGCTCCATGGGGGTAACTCTCTTCGGCAACATCTACTAGGAGTTCCAGTAGGTCTGGAAACCACTCGCTTTCGGCCATAACGGGGCTACCAGGGTCATCTTGAGGTTCTGAGACCGCATTACCCTGTTCAGAACCTGACGGATTAGACAAAATGGAGGAAATGCGTACACGTCCAGATTGTCCCAGGGGTTTTGTAGCGCATCTTCTGCTACTGCCTCTGCGTCTGGGACTACTGAACAATACACTTCCAACTTTTTGCTGTAGCTGGTTGCGAATAAGTCTATGATCGGTCCTTCCCACAACATGAGCATCCTGTCCACTACCTGTTGGTGCAGGGACCACTCCGTTCCCAGAATCTGATCCCTGCGGCTCAACTTGTCGGCCACTATGTTTCTTTTTCCCGGAATATACCTGGCCCTGATGTCTACCAGGTTCTCTACAGCCCACTGATGAAGTTGAACAGTCATCACATGTAACTGCCAAGAAACTAGGCCTCCTTGCTTGTTTATATAAGCTACTACTGTGGTGTCTGACATCAATACCACTGAGTGTCCCTTTACTCTCTCCCCGAATTCCTGTAGAGCTAGAAACGCTGCTTTTAACTCCAGCAAGTTTATATGGAGTTCTCTGTCCTTGCAACTCCATTTTGCTGACACCATCAACTCCTCCATATGGGCTCCCCAGCCTTCTAGTGATGCATCCGAGAACAGCAAGAGGTCTGGAGAGGATTGTTGAAGGGGGACACCCACTGTCAGATTGTCGCCTTCACCCCACCACAGCAAGTCTTTCCTCACTTCTGCCGACAAGGAATTTGCTCGTACAGGTGATCTACTATTGGTGACCAAAACTCCTTCATCCTCCATTGTAGGGACCAAAGGTGTAGCCTTCCTTGTGGTACTAGCTTCTCCAGGGAGGTTAGGATTCCCAGCACCATCTGCCACTGTCTTGCTGGCTGTGTCTGTTTTCCCAGAAAGGCATTCACCACTTGTTTGCATTTCTCTATTCTTTGGTCTGTCGGGAATACTTTGGCTTCTGTTGTGTCTATAACCATTCCCAGATACTCCAAACGTTGACTTGGATCCAACTGTGACTTCTCCTGATTTACCACAATACCTAGGCTGTGACAAAGCTGCAGGAGGGTCGCCCTGTCCCTGAGTAATTTCTTTGCTATCACCAGCCAATCGTCCAGATATCTTATTAGCCTGATCCCCTGAGCATGCGCCCACGTCGACACGAGAGTGAATACTCTTGTAAAAACTTGAGGAGAAGTTGTCAATCTGAAGCACAGGACCTTGAATTCGAAAGCTTTCCCTGCAAGACTGAAGCGGAGAAATTTCCTTGAAGACTGATGGACTGGTATCTGAAAGTATGCGTCTTTTAGATCGACTGTCAGCATAAAGTCTCCGATCCTGACTGCTTGTAGAACCGTTTTTTGAGTTTCCATTTTGAAACTGGTTTTCCTTATAAACAGATTCAGCATTGACAGGTCTATTACTGTCCTCCACTCCCCGTTGGGTTTGGGTACCAGGAAAATCCTGCTGTAGAAGCCTTTTGACGGACTGCATACTTGTTGCACAGCTCATTTTTCCATCATCTTCTTCACTTCGTCCTGAAGAATAATGGCCTTCTGAGATTTGTGGGCATAAGCGAAAGTGGGGTAATGGCTGATCTGTCAGGGGTGGGGTTACCTCTAACGGGATCAAATACCCAATCCTGAGAACATCCACCACCCACTGCTCTGCCCCTAGTTCCTGCCACACCTTCCAGTGATTTGCCAGGCAACCCCCCCACTGGTGTGGCCGAGTGATGAGAGGCGCCTATCTTCTTGAGCCCCTCCCTCTTCCCCTACTGCCCCTTCCTCTGTTGTTTCTATTGTGAAAGGGCCGATGAGTTAGCCTCTTTGGGGAAGAGGGTCTTGTGGCTCTATTAGGGATGTTATGTCTCAATGTCTTCTTTCGAGACATTTGCTGCTGCCTTCCCTCCAAAGGAGTAGCTTGACAGTTAGACGTTTTCCTAACTGCCTGTTGCACCAACCTATCGTTAGTGTCCATCCTTCTTCTATCTATCGCCTCTTCCAGTATGACCTCTGGCAACAGCAGTTGCGACTCCAAGATATCCCCATTCCTCATTGCTAACAGGGAATCCAAATCCACATTGTGGCTTAGTCTAGCCAACGCTGCATCTCTCCTCATTGGCAGGATATTTGCCCAAACATTGGCACTTACGTTTGTCAGGTACGCAATCGCCTTGGAACCTGACTGTAGTAATCTAATGAACAATGATTCATCCACTACTTTTCTTGTTACTTCCGAGGATGCAATCTTCGCCACTGCTGTTGACCAAAGGTCTAACCAAGAAGCAGCCTGAAAGACAGAAGAAGCTGTTGCTTCTAACGTAGCAGCCTCTTGGTACATCATCGAAGGGCACTCCATTTTAACCTGATCCAAGGTTAATCCAGGCCTTAATTTTACAACATTAGGGTTCACTTGTCTAGACAGCAAAGGGACCTTCGGTGTCGTATAATATTTCCATTGCTTTATCATTGGAGGGGGAATAAATTTAAATGATCTATTAGATCTTAAGGAATTATCCCTTCCTGCAATCTTTGCGTTTACGTGTTGCAAGACCGACTCCGCATGACTCGAACAAGGCAATTCATACGACACCTTGGTATCCCTTTTTAATCCAAATGCCATGTCAATTCCAGGCGGAAGCATACTGGCCAGTGTTTCTGTCTTCTCCGAAAGGTTATTGAATTGACGAATCAAATCAATCACCTCTGCATACGAGGCCAGAAAATCTTGGTTTTCTCCTTCCTCCGGCTCTAATGTACCATTCTCCGTCACAAGGGATGTTTTCTCGCCCCTATCTTCTGACAAACGGCCTGGAATTCCACGGCCGCCTGCCCCTACGGCCGCGGTCTCTTTGATCTTTGCTGGCCGCTGTTGGCTCGATCCCGAATAGTCAGCAGGGGAACGAGAACGCCTCGCTCTTTCTCTGCTCATGGATCTAGAGCGAGAATCTCGTCTAGATCTCCAAGATGAAGGCTCCCTTAAGACAGATATAACTTCCGTCTCTATTAGTATTGGTATCGTTTATGAGCGTCGGAGAACTCGGCCTCGACCTTTCATCCAGACGGACACTGCCTTCCACGAACGTATCCGCTGAGGTTGCCAACTCCCTATTTTTCGTACTTTTAATAGGAGCCTTATCGTCCTTCGTACGTATTTTGAACGGCCTTACGGGCGAAACTGGGACCTGCATTCTATCCTCTGCTGCACCTTTCGCCGCCAACGTCGATTTTACCAGCGGTATCGTAGTTTTTGCGATCCGAACTGGCAACTCCGCATCGGCCGCTAGTCCGTCGGCCGTCGCCTCTCTCGCTTGTTCGGATTCTTGCAAACGGCTTCGTCTACTAACCTTGTGGTTAATAGCCACTGACTTCCCGACCTTCCTGCTGACTTGGATATGAAAGTCTTGGTCTTAAGATGAGGAAGAATTGATTCTTCTCCTCTTAGCCCGAGGATCCGTCAGGAACTCCCGAATCCTCCTCCAACGCTTGACTGGCGCTCGCCGTGACGTTATCGGACTTAGCGATGACGCCGAACTAGAGGAAGAAGACACTTTTTCTTTTTGTCTCTCTTATTCATTCTCTTCTCTATATCCTGTAATTTCTGCATTACAGTTTGCATTGACGGGTCAGAAGGCGTATTAGCGTCTGGGTGCAGCGAAATAGGCCGAGAAGCAGTCTGTGACGTCATCACGCCTGCCATATCGGTGTGTGACGTATGTTGTGACGTAATCCCTCTCGTAGGGAGAGACTGAGAGGTTTCTGTTAGCAACTGCAAGTTTGCTGCCAAACTACCTCCCACGTTCTGCATCGCTGTAAACACAGAGTTTGATGGCGTAGCCGCGGCATTAATTCCCATAAATTGCAAGCCAGGGGGATGAGGAACATTCAGCGCTGCCGGACCCTGCTGGAACCGTGACGCCATATAATGCGCAAGCAGACCATCTAAGGTTGGTACGCCTGGTAGGCCTAGCGCTGACCACGTACCATCCAACCTATGCGCTAGGGGAGCAGGAGGCTGGAACAAAGATGGCAGATCTCCCCCTCTACTTGCTGGGAACAAAGAGAGTGCATATTATTCATAAAATTACCCAAGGCCCCTCCTGACGTTTCCGATACTGAACCGCTAGGAGAAACCGAAGGGGTATGAGACAAATCAAAAGCAGGTGGAGAAACATATGGAGCAGCCTGGTTTATTGCCGATACAAAAGAAGCCGGTAAGGTTTGGTCATCCAAAGATGGCATCACCACCTTCCTTTTGTATTGGCTTTTCTCATAGAACTTTTTCCACTGTTCCACCGACCAACCGCGACAAACAGAACACGGATTAGTAATCGTACATACGTTTTCCCTGCACCTACTACACGTTGGATGAGGATCCCTCGACACCGAAGTTAGGAACCTAGAACATGGAAAGCCACTGACTCCTGGGCATTTCCTTTGTCTCCTCTTCGAAACGGTAGACGATCCCGAAGTTGAGGCAAAATTCTCCATCATACCACTTATACACTCTTCACTCACACTGAGCACACTCGGAGAAAGAAAAGGTAATGAGAAATGAAAAATGAAATGGATAAAAAACGGGCAAACTGAAAAACCGGCTTTAAATCAGATAGACAGTAACACGTCTTATCTTAAAGGCGGTAGGAAAATAACTGGTGGGTCACAGGTAGCCGTGGGCATTCTGGGTATACATGCCCCGTGACCTGGTATAGATGCCAATAGTCCCTGGATCCCACAAGTGTAATTTTGATTCTACCGGTTTCCAGCTTGGCGCTAGTAAATCCTAATGTTAAGACCGAAGGTTTGTTCCGTATATCAACAACTAAAATTACTGTAATTTCACTTAAAAGTTAGCTTAATACATTACCCTTAAAGAAAGAAATAAATGGTTGACGTAAAAATATAGGACTGTGTGAAGATTACGTATATCCTTTCTTATCCCCCACTCCGACCAATCTACTTTTTAGGAATCTTATCAACCTCATTTATAAGAACTTCTTTAGATATTCTGTCTCTTTCTCTTTTTTCTGAAATTCCTTTTCATGAACAAAGTGTTTTTTATTTGGACTAATACAAATCTGAGTTATGTGTCTATGTTTTAGAACAGCTCATTTACAGTTCATGGATGGTACATACAGGTAAAATTAGATCAACTGAAAATTATCTACTTTAAAAGAAAAGATGTACAGAGAAATACGTAGGTTGTAAAATGTGTAAATGCTAACTACGAGAGAGAGAGAGAGAGAGAGAGAGAGAGAGAGAGAGAGGAGAGAGAGAGAGAGAGAGAGAGAGAGAGAGAGAGAGAGAGAGAGAGAGAGACATATTTGACAGCTTTGCCTTTGAGCTTCTCTTCAACAGTTAACAAAAGATGAGGGAAAAATTATTTATTTAAAATTAGTAGTAGTAGTAGTAGTAGTAGTAGTAGTAGTAGTAGTAGTAGTAGTAGTAGTAGTAGTAGTAGTAGTAGTAGTAGTAGTAGTAGTAGTAGTAGTGTAGTACATCATACATGTACCATAAAAATTCTCTCATCTCAGTATAAGTGAGAGAGAGAATTATTATTTTTATTTACTATTTAATGTTATATATAATTTCAACAAAATAGCTTGAAAACTTATAAATACATAAAAAATTAACATGAACACTTTTGCAAAGTTTCTTGAGGATTCCCAAATGTTCGTGTGTCTGTGAAAAATTTGTGTATGACAATTAGTTAGGTTCCAATGATAAGTTCATGTTTCTGTCAATTTGTGCAACTCAAATCGCGCAAGTTCTGGATATTACCATATATCTAACAAGACATTTCTGGACAGCATTACTTCTGCCTGTCATATATAATAATTCAGATTTAGTTTTCAATATGACAATAGTATCTGATAAAAGCTGGAATGGTCCAAATCTGAAACAAAGGGAGCTGAGGGTGAGTCACTCTTCTGAGGGAGTTTGACAGTCTCCCACAAGAGAGGGGGGACCTCATTTAACATAAAAAATATCACATGCACTGTCCGATACTTACAAAGACAAATCAATGGAAGAAAAGGACATGGACATGGGAACAAAAGATGCAGGAGGAAGACTATTGCAAGGAGGAGATGCCAAAGTTTCTGCCTGGGGAGACGAAAAACCTTCCCAAGACAAATAAGCTGACACCTTATGGTGCTCCCTCTTCTTATAGAAAGCCCTCCACTGAGATATAGGCCAGGAACGACATTCCAGGCATGGATTACAGCTAGTACAAAAATTTACATGGCACCTACTGCAAGTCCAATGAGGATCTGTAATAGAAGAAGCAAAAAACCTGGAACATGAAAATCTCTGAACTCCTAAACACATCTGTTGATGGAGCTTGGAACTCTTGGAAAAATCCATGATCAAAGGACAGACACAAACACACACTAAAATGCAAAGAAATAATGGGCAACCAAAGCAACTGGCTTGGGAAGGAGAGCGCAATGCGGCTACTCTCCAAGGTGGTCAAAGAAGGACTGACATGTCACAAGGTTCCAAGCCTGGTCAGTGACCAGTTTCCACCTTGTATGCGAGTTGCCAAATGTCACAGATTCCTAGCTTTACAATCTTGATTTTTTTTTAGCCAATTTCTAGCTGGTGCTAGAAGATTATCCTATTAAGACTGCATTGTTCCGCATATGAACAACTGCAAATGCAGTATACAATGCATGTGTATGAATTTGGTTTGTATATTTTGTACCAAGTAGGTAGCCATTATTTCGTACTCTCACTTGGTGTAATTATATTCAAAATCTAATTAAATATTTCATCCGTCACATGTCTGTTTATGTATTCATCTCAATCACGTGCCTGTTTATATATGTGTGTGTGCAAGATTTATTAAATATGTATATTACCACAGATGACATTTCAGTAAATTAACCGTGAACATTTTAATGTAAATTCACTGAATTTCCTTACACTGTAATATTAGTGTAGTTTGTTAGTTTGTTTGTTTGAATGGTGTTTTTACATTGCATGGAACCAGTGGTTATTCAGCAATGGGACCGGCTTTACACGACTTCCGAACCACGTTCAGAGTGGACTTCTATTACCAGAAATATACATCTCTCACCTCTCAGTGGAATGCCCGAGAATCAAACATATTAGGGTAGTGACAGCATAATACAGTGTAACTTTATCAAAACTTACAAGAAAATAACATGTATAACATGTTTCAGGAAGGAGAGAGAGAGAGAGAGAGAGAGAGAGAGAGAGAGAGAGAGAGAGAGAGAGAGAGAGAGAGAGAGAGAGAGAGAGAGAGAGAGAGTTTTCAATTTGTTTCTAATCATTTAGCTTGCCTACTAAGATTCTGTTTTGTTCACCACCAATCCAGTTGATATGCCCGTGACTGAAGATGATTTATATGTGCCTGTCCTACCTGAGATTTACATTTTCATCCATAAATGGCAATGCATAAGCAGAAGCAGTTGATAGATGACACCATTTCAGCTTTGCCAACACTTACAGTGCCTACTTCTACAGCTGCAACCATCTCCAATGGTGGAAAATTATTTCCATTGACAGCCTCTGCAACAGTGACCATTCTTCTTCCAGTGAAGAAGCAGTGGCTTTCTCTTCCAGTGACTGCACCTCTAGTAGTAACTGCTACCTAGTTACTGTGTCTCCACAAGTAAACATGCCATAGGCCAGGCTCAAGGAAATTCCTCTTACAGGTTCTACTCATCAACAATAGCATTTTCCTGATGTCCAGTTTCAGTATTACATACAGTGGGGCCTCGCTTAGTCGCAGATCAGCAATCACGGATTCAGTTAATCACGGGTTTTTCCTTGGACCACTTCTCAGTCTATATATCGCTGGTATGAATCACAGAATCGGGGCTTGTCAGTGGTAGGCTAAGCCTCATCCGGTTCCGATAACCAACAAATGCATGAACAGATTCACATAATGATATTAACTGACAATAAAGGTAATAAAACCATTCTCACCTTATATATAATTGGCATATCTTCATAATATATAGCCTATTCATGGAATAATTCCACGTCATTGACATCAACTTGTAGTTGAGCGGCCAGCAGAAATGTGAACATTTAGTTAAACTTCACAGCACCTTTGTCATTCTTAACCTTTTAGAAATGTTAATAGTAGTAGTTTAATTACAGTAGTAATAACATTTAGGAACACATCAATTTTCAATTCGAACTTCATTATTGTTTTGGTATAACGTAATCAACTTCTCTGAACACTGCAGTCATACAAACGATAATTGTCATAGATTATCGAATGTTGTTTGCAATCGGCGACGAAGCGTAAACGTAATAAAACCATTTTTACCTTATATATTATTGTCATATATTCATAATAAAACGCAAATCTTATATATTATTGGCATATCTTCATAATAAAAAGCCTCTTCAAGGAATAATTCCTTGGGGAATCCACTTTTCAAAAGACAAAAATACACTTTACATGTTTACAGTATACAATGAACAATGATTACTTTATTTTGATGTGATTACATTAATATTACAGTATGGTACTCTAAGCAGTACAGTAACTATTTTTTATCATAAATGTATATTCATTCACGAAAAAAATACATATGACCACTGTGATGTCACCGTTCTAAAAAGTACCGATGTATTTTTACGTAAGTATCCTCTAAACTCTGTCATAAATCACTTCACTTACTTTTTTTGTGAAGCCCAAATGCTACGTATATTCTGGAAAATTAACGAAATCACGAATTTTATCATAGAGCAAGTGTCGCTAATTATATACTGTTTTCTTCTTCTTTTCATGACTAAATGCATTTTTAGAATAAAACTCATTCACAAATTTTCAAATACTATGAATGTAAATAGCAAAATCTCTCTCTCTCTCATCACTTACAGAAAAAAAACTATAATACTGACCTATTATTATCATAATAAAAGAACAAGATGGTCCCCGAAAGAATAAAAATGTGTTGCCATATTTTTATTCTTTCTGTGATTTACGAAACTGTTCTTCAATACAACTTTTATAGTTGACTCAATGATTATCATATATTATAACAGTATACAAGAGAATATCTTATCACTATCCATGCTTCATTTCTTATCATCATAAAATATTTAAAATACAAATTTTATTGTTATTCTCGAGCTAAGATAGTCAACAGTACTCTAGTCCCAAGCTGCTCTCTCAAGCTATTCTCGTCCTAAGCTGCTCCTCTCTCTCTCTCTCTCCTCTCTCCTCTCTCTCTCTCTCTCTCTCTCTCTCTTCTCTCGTCTCTCTCGCTCTCTCTCTCTCTCTCTCTCTCTCTCTCTCCTCAAATTGAAATATGAAATTACTGTATCTAATATCATAAACTATTATGTACAAAGTTAATAATAATAATAATTCCATTAATAAATTCGTTTCTTTTAGCAACTAAATTGTTTTCCAAAATAATTCTTTCGGTAATAAACGTCCATCAGCTGATTCTAAACGTAAACAAAAGACAAAACTAGATTTTTATTGCTGTATTTTGCTGTTTATACATTAATATTATAGTTGGGTGCTGTAATCATTACAGTAAAAATCATGTTTTTTTGTTTTTATCATAAATTATATGGTTCATTCCACGAAATAGATATACTATGTACTTTTAGTTTGGTGCAGCAGCCAAATCATGAAAATAGAAAGGAACTGTTAGGTAATTATAATTTTGTTTGCTGATCTGATGCAGGGGAAATTGGAAGATAGGAAAGAATAACTTTGAAACTGTCTTGAATTTAGTTTAAGGTGATAGTTGAAGAAATATTTGGTGCTTGAACTAAAGTAGGCAGTTATAAACATTGAAATAGTGGTCTTGGGTGGGTTAATTATTAAAGTAGGCGGTTTAAAGCAATTTTCAGGGGGGGTACCAGGATAACACGGGTATTTACTTATCACGGGGGGTTCTGGGCCCTATCCCCCATGATTAACAAGGCCCTACTGTATAAAGTTAGAGATCCAGAACCAGTCACTTCATGGAATATTTAAGGAGTGCTAGCTGGAATAGCACCAGCCCCCCACACCTCCAAACAAACAAACACTTGGAGCTGCCATGACAGTGATCGCCAATTACACAATCTTTTCTTACTTCTAGTAATGAATTGCAACAGCAGTAAGGACCATGCCCACAGTTTGAATGATGATCACAATAATAGTTACTGCATCCAATTTCCTTTGCATAAGAGAAACAGAAGCAGTTCCTCCTGCTCTATGGACATAAAGTAGATGAATAGCTCTAAGGTCAAGATACTGATAGTTGGAAGTGAATGCGACTGCCTCAGAAGCACCCTGGCTTAATAACCTAATAAACAGTGCAGCCTATGGAACCACAGATAGTACAGCAAGTACTGTATCAATAACAAGCACAAAGCAAGAATGCATGACAAAAACAAGTGCAAGAATCATAGGTATAGCAGGTGCAACAGGATTGCACCATTCAAAAAGGGTAGGATAGGCACATAAGATAACACTGAGCAAAATTCAATATGAACAAGAAGAAAGGGCTGTAACATTTGCAGGCAGGATGGCTAAGATATAAGCAGTAAGTACAGGCAGGCTCCTACTTATTGGTGGGGTTTCCGTTCCGAAGGCTTCATGATAAAAGCGAAAATCGCTGGTAAGTGAAAATCGGTGAATTAACAGCACCCCTGTTTGGTATGTATCGGCAGCAATACCCAATTATCAGCACTGATAACCGGGGAATGCCTCATTACTTGAAGTTTACTTATTTTTAAGGAAAATTAACAAAAAGGATTATATCAATAGTAAAAAATTGAAACAAATCAAAAGCTGTACAGAACTAATGAATTTCAAATTGCCAAACTGATATTGGGGAGAATTTGCAACTATGTGTACAGCACAGAGAAATGCAAAACAATAAGGTGAACTGTCACTGGGCAACTGGTATGGATGCACTAGCAGATTTTCTTAGCTATTCTGCTTCTTCGTCTATCAGACTACATAAGATACTTGTCTGAGGACACTTGGGCTCTAAATGTGGGCTCTAATATGATTGATAACTTTGATATGAACAAGATATAACATCACAAATTGACAAAGTGAACCCCCCATATTCACGAACTGTGGATTCGCGAACTCATGTATTCACAGATTCCTCTATGGAATATATACCCCTGTTATTCACAGAAAATTTGCCTATTCGCAGTATTTTTCTATGAGAAATATCCACAAATTCCTGGGTTCTTTTATCAATTTCATCATAATGCACTTTTTGTGATAAAACTATTAAAAAGCCAAGTATAAACAATTTTAGTGGATTTTTCTTGAGTTTTACCAAACAAAATAGGCAGTTTTAAGCATTTTTATTATGGGGGTTGCAACTGTTCGCAGGTTCTAGCTATTCGCTAGCAGACCTGGTACCTATCCCCTTTTAACACGGGGGGAACACTGTATAGGTTAACAAAATACAGTAGTACCTCGAGATACGAAATTAATCCGTTCCGAGGCGGCCTTCGTATAATGAGTTTTTCGTATCTTGGAACACATTTTACATGTAAAATGGCTAATCCGTTCCAAGCCCTCCAAAAACACCCCATTAAATTTCATAATAAAGCTAAATTGACCTATAAACAATGAAATACTACAACAATTTGGACCATTCAATACCTAAATTAAGAATAAAAATCCAAACCTGTAATAAAGTGTATAATTAGTGTACAAGAAAATATTACTATAACGTAAAATGTTCGAAGCTTACCTTTCGAGTGAGGCTATCTCCGAAAGTGGTGGCAGAGGAGGAGGAGGAGGACAAACGGCAGATAACGTACGTACACTTAACTTTACGAAAACACAAAAAATTTAAGGAAAACTATAAAAATAAAATTTACGAAAAACATTAACAAAACTGTAACACTTAACTTACAAAAATCTAAAAATTAGGTAAATTTTTTTTTCTTTTTTTTTTATTTTTAACTTTTTTTTTACTTTTATGTAGGCTTTTTTTTAATTTTTTTTTTATTTTTAACTTTTTTTTTTTTACTTTTACGTAGGCTTTTTTTTTTTTTTTTTTTTAAAGAATTTCGACTTCATCACCACTTTCAACGTTCAGTTTTTCATCACTTGGTTCTTCCTTTTTGCTTTCAACTTTGTTTTTTATCACCTGGTTCTTCCTTTTTGCTCACTCCTGCTAATGCTGAAGGCCTCTTTAAAAAATAACTATCCAAGGAAGATTGCTTCTGCCTGCTTTTGACAATGTTCCTGAAACGACTCAGGCAAACGTCATCAAACTGTGCAAGCATACGACCTGTGTGAGCCTTTTCGGGGCGTCTTTTTTTTTCTATGAACGATTGCACTTTATGAAAAGCGGCTAAGACCTCCTTAATTTCTGCTGTTGTCATAGGCTCCTCCTCTTCATCGCTGCTGCTGGAGAACTCCTCTTGAACGACGTTATGTTGCATGGCCTCCAACTCCTTTAGGTCATCCGTCGTAAGCTCCTCTTGGTGCTCCTCGAGAAGGTCGTTGATGTCGTCCTCGTCGACGACCAGCCCCATAGACTTGCCGAGTGCAACGATCTCGTCAAGATCTGGTTCCAAAACAGTTTCGGGATCGTCAACTGTTTCGGACTCAGCAGCACCAGCTTCGCCACGTCGAATCCCTCGAAGTCTCGGTCGGATACGGCATCAGGCCAGAGTTTCCTCCACGAGGAATTCAAGGTTCGCCTCGAACCCCTCCTGCCATGCTTGGTCGATGAGTCGGATGCATATGACGATGTCAAAATGCTCCTTCCAAAATTCACGCAAGGTGAGGTTTGTGGTATCGGTGATGTCGAAACATCTTTTGAAAAGATGTTTCGTGTACAGCTTCTTAAAGTTCGCTATCACTTGCTGGTCCATGGGCTGGAGGAGAGGGGTGGTGTTGGGCGGAAGAAAAAGAATCTTAACGAAGGAATACTTCGCTAGGATATCTTCCTCGAGGCCAGGAGGGTGGGGAGGGGCATTGTCCAACACCAGCAGACATTTCAGGGGGAGGCGTTTCTCTTGCAAAAAACTCTTCACAGTCGGGCCGAAACACAGATTTACCCACTCCGTGAACAAAAGCCTCGTTACCCAGGCTTTTGCATTAGCTCTCCACATCACTGGAAGCTTCTCCTTCAACACTTTGTGGGCCTTGAAGGCTCGAGGAGTCTCGGAGTGATACACCAGTAGGGGCTTCACCTTGCAATCCCCACTGGCGTTCGAACAAAGTGCGAGCGTAAACCTGTCTTTCATAGGCTTATGCCCGGGTAGCTTCTTCTCTTCCTCCGTGATGTACGTCCGATGAGGCATTTTTTTCCAAAAAAAGGCCAGTCTCAATCACAGTTGAAAACCTGCTGAGAACTGTAGCCTTCCTTGGTCATCATCTCGTCGAAAGTCTTCTTAAATGCTTCGGCCGCTTTCGTGTCCGAGCTGGCAGCCTCCCCATGACGCACCACCGAATGGATGCCAGTCCGTTTACGGAATTTCTCGAACCCGCCATGCGAAGCCTTGAACTCTGGGGTTTGCGTTGAAGTCCCTTCCCCTCCGTCGTCTTCCGCCTGCGCAATCAAATCGCCGAAAATAGCACTGGCCTTGTGAGCGATTGCCGTCTCCGTTACTGTATCGCCAGCGATTTCTTTGTCTTTTATCCAGACGAGGAGCAGCCGTTCCATCTCGTCGTGCACATGGCTCCTCTTGCTGGACAAAATAGTGATGCCCTTCGATGGTGTAGTTGCTTTGATGGCATCCTTCTGTTTAAGGATGGTGCCTATTGTCGACGGATTACGGCCGTATTCCTTTGCGATCACACTCAATCGCATACCAGCTTCGTACTTCTTTATGATCTCCATCTTTGTCTCCAGAGACAGCATGCGCTTCTTTCCATGAATTTCAACTTTCTTGGGACCCATGACTACGTTAATTTACGTAAAGTTACACAAATACGTAATAATACAGTCTTCGCACAACACCATAATATGTACTGCAACGAAATCACTAACGAATTTACGTTACTAAACGAAATCGTTGGAGCGAACGAATGCCGAATGCGTACGGTAAAGTTTCGGGTGCGAAGTGGCCGAGCTACTTATAGAAGATGCATGATGGGAGGGATGCTGGCCAATCAGAGAGAAGGATCTCATGGCTTGGCTAGCATCAAGAACCAATGGGAGAGCAGGAGGATGGTGGCGAGTCTACGATAACTAAGATGGCGGCGTGCGGCGCGAGTTTCAAAATTGTTATGGGGCGAATCTCGGACTTTCAGAAACCTTTCGTATCTTGAAAACTTTTCGTATGTAGAGCAGTAAAATTTTTCGTCTTTGCTTTTGTAACTTGTATATATATAATAATTAATAGAAAAAACTTAGTCAACTTCTGAAATTCACTCTAACAAAATTGACAAAAAAAAAAAATCTAGCCATCCTGATCATTTGAGACAGGTTGCTTAAGCACCAAAAAACTTAAACTACAGCCATACAATGGGTTTGTCCATTTTAATTCATTAACGCAGATACTGCACTTCTTAGTATAATAAATCTTGGTTTATTAATCCCACCTATTAAATACAATGAAGGCCAGGCCCTTAAAAGCTTTTTTACACAAGAGAGAAAACAATACCTGTTAAAAGAATGCCATCCAGATTTCCTTCTTCGGTCAGACGAGCATTGAGACGTTCCAAATACTCCTTCAGCCTTGAGTCGCTGAGATAAGAGCAAGCAAATGCCACACGATCCTGAATGGCAATTTCTGTTTCACTCTGAACAAAAAGATTAAAATGTTCAATATAATCTTTACCCTTGAGCTTGTACAAGTAATTACAAAATCTACTAAAATCTGACAATTCTGATAAATTAACAAAGATTACTATTGCCCATATTGATCATGCCAGTGAGTTTATACTCTAATTAAAATATTTCATGCAAAAATGTGAGTAATGATATCTTTAAAATTTTCAAATCTGCCTGCTCCTAATGAGAGAGAGAGAGAGAGAGAGAGAGAGAGAGAGAGAGAGAGAGAGAGAGAGAGAGAGAGAGAGAGAGAGAGAGAGAGAGAGAGAGTTTTTCTTTCATCTAATGTTACCAAGAATCAAGCCCATAGGATGTGGCAGTCTATTTATTCAATCAAACAATGAATATCTCAATTGTTTTCCTTAGTATTTTACATATTTAATTTCTCGATAATCCAAAATATTAAGTAGGGCAATTAAAAAATAACCTACATATTAATATAAAAATATTTTTTACCAAATCTGCCATATTTATTCTAGACAGCATCTCACTCCATGCCTATCCATTTTTCTTGTGCTTAATCATTATGTGAAAACTTGTTCAGGTCTTCTGCCCTTCTAGTTGAAAACACTAGTAACAGTACATTATGATCTCTAGATGTAGCATCACACACCATACAGATAGTCCATCTATTACATTCATACATGACACACCATACGCACCACTCCTCCATTATATTTATACAATGTAAGGACACAGTATAAATAAAGCCCCATATACAATGGGGGCCCCGTATCCACGGATTCACGCATTTCCCCCATTATTCACAGGAAATTTGCCTATTCACCATATTTTTCTATGAGAAATATTCACAAATTCCTGTTTTTTTATCAATTTTATCATAAAATGGACTTTTTGTGATAAAACTATTAAAAAAAACAGGTATAAAAATGTCTATAGGTTTTTTTCTTGAGTTTTAACTAACAAAACAGGAAACTTCAAGCATTTTTATAGGGGTTACAATTATTTGCGGGTTCTAACTATTCGCGGGGGGGGTGTCTGGTACGCATCCCCCGCAAATACGGGGGACCACTGTATTTCATATTATAAGGCTCCACTGGCAAACAACACTAAAATAAAAATAAAAATATATGCACAAAACTATAATAGTATATAAAGCATCACCACAGAAAACTCATTCACAAGGCAATATAACAGAAAGATGTTAAGCATTAGAGAAAGGAGATTTTAAGCACTGACGAAATCAGTGCTACAGGATATCGACTGACTTATGCAGTGAAACAGGAGGCAGAGGACTTTACCCTATCAAAGTACTAATGCAAAGCTACCTTTACCCACAATCAGTTAAAGGTTAATGGCCTACTAAGAGTCAGAAATTGTCAATACAGTTATAAAAATTAAGCCTTAATATTAGTGCTACAGCATTTTAAACTTGCATGGTCCAATTAGAGTACATATTTAATAATAATAAAATACATAGAAAAAAACTCCCTCAATGAAAAGAAAACTTAAAACACATTGCTATCATATACATTTCATTATAGAGATGACTATTCTGCTCAGCTGACAATCTATGATTTACACAATTTATGAAATGGATGACCATTCTGTTTCTTTTAGGATATTTAACGATAAGTAAAATACCCATTAATGACTTACCAAAACAGGGTCATATGAATCTGCATCATCTGTTAAGAAAGCAAACATAGCACGAAGATAAGGGTCACTCAGCTGCGAACGCAGGCCAGTGCACGTCTCCCTCCACAGTCCCTTCCGTTCTTCTGTGTAACCTATAAAAGAAAAATGTCTGGCACCGTTAACAAAATAAGATAAATTTACTTTTTTATTTATTTTTTTACTGATATATGCTTAGCATATTAGCTATGCATAGGAAAATCATAATCTTCAGCCACTATGACAATGTACACTGAACTTGTATAATTAAAGTTCCTGTGAACATAAACAGTCTGCAAATTGCTAATTAAATTACTATTTCCTTGATGGTTATTACTATTGTTCTTAACAATCCCCATTACATTTTTGTAATGGATTTTAAAATGCTTGTTTATATTTACAATATGGAATTTTATAAATTAAAAAACAAATATACAACTGTCATTATGGTACTGAGTGGATCATAGCCAGATGCTTTGAGGTAGATCATTTTGTCAATAAAATGACAATTTGTCCAAAATTGCATTTTTCCTAACTATACAAACCTGAGGTCCTTTTACAATAGGAAGGTACTAGCGGCAGCTGGATAGGTCGTAAGCTTTCGAACAAGGGGTTCGGTAGTTAACTGCTTGTCCGACAGGCACGCGCGCGCGACTGGGAGGTAAACAAATCACTTTTGCTTTTGGCCCAAGCAAAAACTGCAGAGTGAGGGGTGGCATGAGGTGGGACTATGTGTAAAAGGACCTCAGGTTTGTAGTTAGGAAAAATGCAATTTTGGACAAATTGTCATTTGTTCCGACACGGCATACAAACCTTCGGTCCTTTTACAATAGGAAGACTCACTTCTTGGTGGGAGGAATCTGAGTCTTTTGTGAACAGACTGGTGTTCGCCCAACCTTGGAATGCCTCCCTGGTCGTAAGAGCGAGGGATGGATCCCAGCCTCCTGTCCGATTGATCGGGGTGTGCACCGCAGGATCAATGGTCAGACCTTCTGGACCAAGTACTAAGAGAGAGGCAAGCGTATCTCTTCGTACCAGCAAACAAGAACAAGTTCCTATTTGCAAGAGGCAACATAAAGTTATGGTTTGTCTCTTGTTGGCATCCACTTCCCCCCCTTGTAGGAGGAGTGGTGGATATTCGCTCCCATCCCTAGTGAAAGGGATAGGATGGGGCTCTGTCGAGTAGCTCACCGGCATCTCGTCCTTATCCAGCAATGGTGATGACCGTATCCCTCTACCCACAGGTAGAGGGGGAGAAAAAGATAGGAAGAGAAGCCAGTCACTCTCTCATTCACTTATCTATTCTTACAGTCACACCAGGACTCGATGCTGTTCAGCCTGCTAGGGTCTGGGTTAGCTACACAACGTGTTGAGCAGCCACCACGGGTCCCAAGGAAAACGATCCAAGGACCTGTGGGCAATATCCAAAAGGTAGAAGGAGGTGCCAGTGGTCTGGTTGTACCAGACCCCTGCCTTCAGTACCTGCGCCACGGAGAGTTCTTGTGTAACTCGAGGGAGTGTACTTCTAGGTCATCTTGGTGCTGACAAAGAGTCTTCAACACTCAGCCTGGGATGTCGAGTTTCTTCAGAAAGCGCGGTCGCGCTTTCAACAAAGGGACAAAGCAGCATCTCCTTCGCATCGAAGGCGGTGAAGTCCATTAGGGAGGGGATTGTGAAGGACTCTAACCGATCGTCAGGAACCGAAGGGTTCAGAGTCTTCGCTACGAATTCGGTACGAAATCGAACGTCACGAATCCCCATCCCCTGGATGCTTGACTTCGCAGGAAAAGTCATGCAATTACCTCAGAGGAAAAGAAGGGAATGTCGTATGACCTATCCCTCTTCTCGACTTCGGTGGGATGTCCTGTACCCATACTGGTCTATCCGTCTGCAGCGAAGTTGTTCTTCTCGGTAGTGGATAGGACACCGACACTCAATGGTGGGTGTCGATGGTATGGGTACTGTGACAAGCCGTTAGGACGAAGAAAAGACTGTTATGGAACAACCGAACTAAGTCCACAGCGAAGTTCGTAACAGACTTGGGCGCTCTGACAGCTGCCGACTGACTGCGTTCCGTAGGAGGCAAGTTGTCCAAGCACCCGAGCAAGTCACGTGACCTTCGCCTTAAAAGGGTTATGCCAATAGACTAAACAAATAATTTGTTCGTCACCGATGCCAGAAGGCAAGGTGATGACTCTCTTAAGGCATGTGCCCAACAGGCGAAAGTCAATTGCCTTCTAGAGACCGAGGTCCCTGATGGCAAGATATCTCATAGTATAGTTGATTCTCGGCTAAGGAGAAACAACACTATGTGTCGTTGAAGACGAAGGTGTACAGAAAATGCAACCTACGTCTTCACAGCTGAACCGAGAGAAGGATTCTCAAGATTCTGAACCTGTGCTACAAAGACTGAGAACGCTAACCGCTATTCATTGCTGTCCGGTGAGGATCGTAGTTGCAATAAAAGCGGAGCGCTTTTCAGCAATGAAGACAGGGAAATACTGCCTGAAGAACTGCTTCTCATGGGCTGAACATTTGGAAGTAGAGCTGTCAGGTCGGAGAGTAGGCGATGTCTTCTGACATATCTGTTAATTCGGGGCGAGCAATGAATAATTGCACACCTACGAATACGAGATATTTTGAAGACAAACTCAGATGTCTGCAAAAATCATTCGCATTATCGCGGTGCGATGCAGCGGTTGACTAGTACAGACTTCTGTTACCGTGCGGTAAACAGAAAGATGAAAGAGTCCAAGAGATATCTCTGTTGAAAATTCTCGCAATGTCGAAGGCGATGAAATCGAGCGTCACAGCAGTAGATGGTCCTTCATTATTGCGAGAATCCCCGTTAATCAGAGACCTAAGTCCATGATTGTTGGGCAGAGATACGGTTCGGTAGTCAATCAAACCAGGGGAGAGAGAGACGTAACCGACCGTGCAATCAGGCAGTTCAATACGCAGTAGCTCTCGGTGACTCGTCATCCTGAGTTGCCAGGTAATCCATTATTCCACGAAGGAATGCGTTCGGCTAGAACCATCGAGCATAAAGAATACGCTCGAGCCCCCCCAATTATATTTTAACCGAAACGGGATTTCGGTAAATACAAAAGCTGATTTGGTGTTGTCATGACAATACCAAGTATCTAAAATCGAAACTGATAACTGCTGGGAGGTTGCAGGCAACCCCGAGTTGCAGTTCAATTAAGATACAATTCGTCTCGGTCACAAACCGTAGAGTTAACTACGGTATGCGCCTACCCCCCGGACAATTCAACTGTTAAAAGAATCTGTCGCGAGGGTATATCCGTAGTATATTTAGTCGGTTCTGTAACCACGACCTCCATCCTAAATTCTTTTCCCCTCGAGGAATGAGAATAAGGATTGGAGATCGACCGCCTTCGTTCTCTAGTCAAGAGAGTGAAGGAGAAGTCTTTCCCAAAGGAAAGCTTCAATGGTGAACAGAATACCGAAGACGATAGTTCAAGCCAAACTGGAAAGTTCCCGTCCGTTCTTCTCTATTCCAGGTTAATCGCCTACTGTGAGATACTCTTCTTTCAGCAGCAGTCTTCTTCCAAATGCTAGAAATTACAGGAATTCGAGCATAAGCGAGGTTCCCGATTATCGTGTAACAATTATCGGGGATTCTCGCTCACTTTGGACCGTGGTCTCGCCTAAGTGTTTGGAGATCGTAAAAAACTCGAACACTCTTGAGTGCGCTAGAAATTCCGTAGAATTCTAAGCACTCTGCGAAACCCCCCACCGAATTCGTCAAACGATATCGGCTGGTGGTCCTCTCGATTCCCGTAGGAATCGAGAAAGGGGCAGGATCCCTCCTCAACGACCGGGGCTTACGTCAGGTAGGACCCGAAGGTCCCCCCGGTAGCGCAGCCCCTAACGTGGGATCTTACAGAGAAATCTCTGTAGGATCCCTCCCCTTTCCCTCGTAGCCGTAAGGAGAGAGGGAATGGGGGAGGAATTGGATACTGGCTCGCCTTCCCAGCGGAACTAGCAGTTGGAGAAGAAAAGAGGCAGCCATCGCCTTACGGCGATGGCCTCTCAGAGCCTGGGAAAACGTATCGTCAGAGAAAACGTTTTCCCGAGGAGGGTTACGAACTCATACTGTAGGTAAGGGTCTGCCGCCACTGTGAACGTCGTCTGGGTGGGGCTGATCGACACCTGACAGGAGAGAGCCGATACCGTCCTCCGACTCATTCCAGTCCTCGTCGAGGTCGAAACCTCAGGAGGACCGAAGGTCGTTGTGCTGACGAATCAGCGCCATAACCTCGGCAAAGTTCCTCTGGATCTCGGAAGTCACAGCATCTTGCAGAGTGGGACCGTTAAGCCCTTCGAACAAGAGCATATTCCGAGAACCTTCCTCCTAAGAAGGGGGAACAGCGACAGCCCTCTCGGTCTTCTCCATCCACTTGCGCATACGTCCTGGCCGGTCCAAGAACCGTGCCTGGCACGTAGGGGCGTCGTGGTGGGATCATGAGGGGCGCACTCACGATCACCCTCAATACCTCGCTCCTCCCGGTGTAACCCGAGGAGGTGAAGGTACAGGAGAGGCAGACCTGACGCTCCCTCCTCGCTCGCTGGCAGAACCAGCAGGCTTGGAGGGCTGCAGGCGATCGTCAACCCGCGGTGGCGATCGAGCTGCAGGCCTGGTCGAACCGTCTCGCTGTGGAGAACGGCTGGACTGAGCACAGCGGCCCCGATCTCGAGTGTCAGAAGAGCTGGTGCTGGTTGCCGTACCCGATCGCTCTCTGTGAGAGCGACGGTCAGGCGACCTGCAGGCTCCACTGTCACAGTGAGACCGGTGCTTGTCCTCACGGCGTCCACGTCGCTGGTTCCAGCCGTGGCTGGCACCGGCGAACGGGAGGACCTCTTCCCAGCCTCAGCCCGTGGCCGGTCGTGGACCGTCACGTCCCCGGGTAGCCAGCTGGTCGCCGCGAGAGTGAGAGCTGGTCTGGTGAGAGTCGCGTGAGCGGCTGTCACCAGTCTTCCGCCCCGTGCCGTGAACCTGACGCTGAGCGGACTCAGAGGTCTGGTTCCTGGCTGCACTGGTCGCTGGTAGGCGACCGTACACTCGGTACCTCCCGTGAACGAGAGGCCGAGACGGACCCTGATGCAGTGGCAGAACCACTGACACCAGGCGAGGAAGTACCGGTGTTAGCCGGTACCCCTCTGGTCCCCGTAGTTCTTCTTCCTTGCGGAAGAGAGACGGGCCCCGCTCCCCCGAGAGCAGGAGGACCAGCGGAAGGAACCCTCCCGTCCCACCGAGGTGAGACGGTCCCGAGAAGCTCCCGAGGGAGATTCTTTCTTTAGGAGGGAGGAGGCAACCTTCTTCTTCCTCGGCTGTGAAGCCTTAGAAGTCGAAGGGGAAGAGGCGGCAGCCGACGACGATGAAGAAGATGAAGACGACGACGACGACACCTTCCTCCTCTTCTTCGTCAGCTTCCTCAGGACAGACGTAAGATCTGCTATCCAGGGCGGAGCCGGGGCTGCTGTAGCCGAAGCCACAGGGCCCGGACGCACCTGTACAGACAGACCAAAGTCTGGGGTAGTACCACCGCAACAGGGACGACGTCAGCAGGTATGGGCATCTCAGAACAGCAGGCACAGCCAGCCACAGCATCGGTAGGGACAGCCAGCGCAGCAACGGCGGGGAGGGACAGCCAGCGCAGCAACGGCAGGGACAGCCAGCGCAGCAACATGCATGGACCAGTCAGCCCCAGACTCGGCAGTACGGCAGGCAGCACCGGAAACACAGGAAGTGGAGCAGCAGCCAGCAACATCCTGGTACCGGCGGCAGGTCCAGGGGCGAGCTCTAGGGCAGCGGAAGTGTGGTCGCGGCAGCGCGGCAACCACGAGCGGCGGCGGCACGCCCCCCTCTTGGTACGGCGAAACGGCAACTTCACAGCGGCTGTAGGCAAGACTGTTACCACGTGAGGCGAGTACACCAGGTGAGGAGGGACGTCGTCACCTGGAGCGTGGTCACCACTCCATGGGTGACCGCAGTAGGCCCAGACATAGAACCGCAGCCCCTGGACACTAGCACGCCCTGCAAATGGAAGGACGCCCATACCTCACCAAGGTCCACCCTCGTGGCAGTAGCACCTGCGGAAATAACAGTAGTAGCGATTAGTGGGGGGGAAAGAAAGTCCCTCGCGCGGGGGGGTGAGCCCTCTCCGAACGAGTGGAAGACCCCGAATACAATTGTACATCGGGCACCGAGCGCCCTCCCCCGCGCTCGACGGATCGGGCGAGAGAAGAACGCAGATAACCTCCCCCCCCAAGGGGAAGGGCCATCTGTGGGAGCTGAGCAGGGGGGGGGGGGTTCTCGTTCCCCACCCCCGCACAGCACCCATGTACCCAACAATAATAATAAGAGCCCGAGAGCAATCGTGCCCTCGGCCCGAATGCAAGGGCATAAGATCAATTCCCCGACTGAGCGGAACTTGAACCAAATAAATATTGATGCAATCAATAATAAAAGGAAATAAAATGAAAAAGAATCTTGATTACGATTCACTTCACAATGAATAAGGGCTCGGATCGAGCGCATTTGCGCCCTCGGTACCGAGCGCAAGGGTAAAAGAATCCCATTCCCGATTATGAATGGAAACCTTGATCCATAATGAATTGATGCAATCAAAATATATATGAAAATGAAAAAGAATACTGCGCTTGCGATTTCACTTCATACAAATAAAAAGGGGAAGGATCAATTCCCGGGAAATAGCGGAAACATTGATCCAAGTAAACAATGCAATCTCAATAAAATATGAAAATGAAAAAGAACTGCACTTGCGATTTCACTTCATTCAAATAAAAAGGGTAAAGGATCAATTTCCGGGTAGCTCCGAAAACTGATCCAAAATGAGTATTGCTACAATCAAAATAAATATATGAAAATGAAAAAGAATACTGTACTTGCGATTCCACTTCCATACAGAATAAATTTTCGTGCCGAGGCGCATTCGCTCGGCAACGCATACAGGTCTTAAAAAAAATATAAATGAAAAGAGCACTTACTTACGATTTTCATCTACCCATTTCCAACCAAAATATAACGCTCGGAGCGAGCGCTCTCCCGCCCTCGGCACCGAGCATACACAATACGAGGATCATTTCTGGGAAAATGAATTCCCGCACTTACGCCCTTCAGTTCCGGCACTCGGGTAATCGGAGGGCGTGGTGAAACCAAGATCCTTTAATTCACAATTGAATTCAATGGAAATAAATATGAAATGATTGTACTTACAATTCAGTTTCACTAGATAAATAGAAAAAGAAAAACACAACCATGCGAAAGCAACGACGATGAAGCGGGCAGAGAGCGATGATACACGTCCACACGCCAGCAGGCCGAAAGCAAAAGTGATTTGTTTACCTCCCAGTCGCGCGCGCGCGCCTGTCGGACAAGCAGTTAACTACCGAACCCCTTGTTCGAAAGCTTACGACCTATCCAGCTGCCGCTAGTACCTTCCTATTGTAAAAGGACCGAAGGTTTGTATGCCGTGTCGGAACAAATGAACAAGTCTTCCCAGTTTATTCATCGTTATAGTACATTTTTCTTCAAATACTGTTGTTAATGACTTTAAACAGCATATATTCTCTAAAACCCTGTCTCAGTACTTATGAGCTTATGCTACATTAACAGTGAATGCATAAATTATAGTGCATCAATTTGATGCATTGCGTCCAGTGGTAAAAAATGTCTATTTCTTTCTTATTCATCATTATACACTTTTCTGTCACTGGTTTTTTTAAGTGTACATAAATATGTCTCAAGTAATAGCCTATAAAAGTAATTAATATGTTAATCCCTTCCCCTATTATCCTAGTATATTAGTGAACCATGACCATATACTTTTTTAAGATCATGAGAATACTTGTTCACTACCCTAAAATATCCCTAAACACAGTACTTTTATTATCCAGATTTTACTAATTTTTTATGCATTCTTGAAGCCAGTACTTTTTCTCCCCTTACCACGCAATGTCACCATATCCTCAAAGGATGGTGGTGTGTTTAGTTTAATTTTAAGATGGACCTTAGGTGTCAAATACCTTGATTGCTTGCCAAAAATATTATATTTGCCATTTCATTACCTTGGTCATTCAAAATGACTTGATGGCAGACAGGAAGCACCAAGTCAACTTTCTGGAGTTCAAGGTGTTCCTGGTCCTTCAGGAATTAGTCAAGGATGCAGAGGGTAAACTCAATGGGGATATCAGTTAAATCAACCAGTTACTTCCCTTTAAAACAGGAATATCAGTTAAATCAACCAGCTACTTCCCTTTAGAACAAACACACAAAATCAGAACCTCTGGTTTGCTTAGTGGTACAGACCCTTATATGGGGAGAGGTGCAAGATCAATCTAGTAAAAAGGCTCAAGCCAGGGAAGCAAGCAACTGTGACATGCAGTCTCAGCAAAGAGATTCTCACCCCTGGAGCAGTTGCCAGATCTGAGGATGTGTAGACTAGCTTGTGGTTATGAGACATGCCATTGGGAAACACTTGTGACAAGCTCAAACCACAAGCTCTAAGAAAATTACTAAGCTCAACCTAATCCAACAGCCAGGAACCTCAACAAAATGTGGAATCTGGATTAGTTCCATACAGTTGAAGGCTATTTATGATTTACTGGTTTGTAATAACAATCCATATTTTATTACTGACACAAACTCTTACGACAGACCTATTAGAGTTTAGAATCTGTGATCTGCTGTTTATAAACTGCTTACCAAAATAATAATCTAAATGAACACTATACAATAAAATCTAAGTCAAAACCTTGTAAACATAAGACTTACAATTATTTGGATATATATATTTTTGATGAATATTTTTGTACAATACCTGATAAAGCCATTGCAGTTGAATTTAAACCTGGATCCTTCCTGGCTTTTGCTCCTCGTTGCAAAATTTGAATGGCCTGCCTTATACGTTGGTTGAAGACAGCAATAGCAACAGCACGAGTGTAATTTCCAGTTGCCTCTAACTGGTTCAGGAAGCTAGTCAATACAGCCTCATTATCAAATCCCCAAGAACACAGCTCTAAAGCTCGGATACGTTCTTCAGATCTAAAAGAGAACGAAAAAACTTATTAAAAACATTTTTCATATCTTTAAAATTTCAAAGTGTAGATATAACCTATCAAGTTCTTTATGCAGAAAACTTTTGAGACAGAAAGAATAATTTCTGCAAAAGCTTAATTACTACAACACATTTTTTATCAAGGAATATAATTCTAGATAAAACCAATTTTTCTGCCAGCTTTCACAGGTGAAGCACTTAAGTGACATTAGTGTAATATAGAAAGTGGTAATTAGCTGACATAGGTGTAAGATTACAATTTCAAATCTGCATGGTTAAAGAACAATGAGTAAGCAGGATGTGCATAAAGAAACTAATACAATTAAAGAACAATGAGTAAGCAGGATGTGCATAAAGAAACTAATACAATTAAAGAACAATGAGTAAGCAAGACATACAAACAGAAACTAATACAAGTACTAGTTGACAGAGGCAATAGTTTCTATTAATAATAAAAAGTTTAACCAGGGTATGGCCTACATCTGCAGTTCACATCATTATCATATCATCACTTAAAACACCATCTGACATGGCCTCTCTGAAATTCTACCAATCATATCTTTCCTGTGCTTTATCTCCCACAAATCTCCGCTCACCTCAAGCCTCCCTTCTCACTGTTCTCATCCAAGTGGATCCAAGTCTTCCCACTCTTTGGTGCCCACAGGAGCCCAGGTGACACTATAAAGTATTATTCCCTAAGGGACTGTACAATATTTGCACCATCTCCTTCACCTTCATCATCTCATCTACATATGTTAACTCTCAAATTCCCTTGTGGCATCACTTTCTGATTTCCCTAATGATAATATTTCTAATGGAGATGTATCAGATATCTACATCCATGGATTATCCTCATTTATTATAAATCCGCATCCACACTTACAATTTGACAAGCGGATATGAGGATATCACCCTCTGCTCAGTGTTCAATAGTTCATACTTATACATTGTAGCTTAAAGTAGATTTGGAGGGGGGGTTTCCTACATTTGGCTTTTTATTTTACTATACAGAATACATGATACATTAACACATTTCATACAGTATATACATACTTTATAAGTACTAGCTCTGTTAAACCATATTTGTTTTAAAGCATATTTGTTTATGTGATTTCATGTTATTTACTGCAGTTGTAATCATAAAGGCAGGGTATTGCATTTTTTAGGACTCTCTCTCTCTCTCTCTCTCTCTCTCTCTCTCTCTCTCTCTCTCTCTCTCTCTCTCTCTCTCTCTCTCTCTCTCTCTCTCGAAATAACATTGTGCCAAAATGACTAAAAAGTCTGTATCGCTGCTACTGTTTGTACCTTCATATGAAGGTGTACACACATGTACAAGAGTATCACTTATATTTCTTCTTTCAATTAAGTGGTAACAAATAATTTTGAATCATTTGGCTGAAATTTACCTTTAACAATTAAGTATACGCCTCTAAATCATTTAGATCTACAAAGTATCTACATCCGCATCCGTGAGGGTATGGTCATCAAATATCCGCACCCGTAAATTTAAGATAGATATCGCCATCTGCAAATATAAAAAATTTATATCCACATCCACAAATCTCATTTTCAGACACCCGATACATCTCTAATTTCTAAGTCTATCTGGCCATCTCACTCCTCATTAAAATTTTTTTTTTATATAAACCCACTGTCATACTAAGATTCATGTCCATTTAGCAATATAGATTAAACTTAATTTATGTACGTACATTAAACCACCCTGGATTCACGAGGGATAGGTACCTCAAACCCCCCAAATCCCTAAAATCCTCAAATACTTACAACCCCTCTAAAAAGGTGTAGAACTGCTTACTTTGAGAGTTCAAACACAAAATAATAAATAAATAAATAAAAATGCTTATACCTGTGTATTTCAATAATTTATCAAAAAGTGCATTTAGTCATGAAAATTATATGAAAAAAATATAGTAATTAGTAAATATTTCTCGGAAAATACCATGAATAGGCAAATTTTCCACGAATAATGTATATTTATGTTCCATAGAGAGATCTGCAAATCGCTGAGTCCGGGAATTGTGAGAACGCGAATCCAAGCGTTTACTGTATAATCTACTTGCTTCTGCAATTTCAATTGTATAATCTACTTGCTTATGCAATTTCAATGTACTATAGTATTTTATTTCCAAACCTTATTCAGCAAAACCCCTTTATCTGATTGCCCTTTTTTAGTCCCTTGCAAAATTCTAACTTAGATATTTTTCTAAAATACCTGAAGGATTCAAGCTCATTAATCCTTTCTCCAGCTAATGTTTCTTTGTGCACATTCTGTACTCATTATTTACTTTTCTTTATCTGAGTCCTAGCTTGATTTACTTTGAGTCCCTCTAGATATATGATGCATTCAGTTAAGCTAGCTTTATAACTCTTGAGGTGTTTTGCTGATTACAACAGCATTATCTGCATATTCTGTCTCTCAACTTTCTATCTTACTCCAATCTAAACCTTCTCTTACATCTTAAAGTACTTTGTTAATGAAACCTATAGTAAGGGCAAGCAGCAAAGGTAAAACAACATTTCCCTGTAGTACCACACTAGTTACTAAATTCATTTAACAAGACTCTATCAACATAAACATGATATTGTTAAACTACAATAAAGTTTTGTACATACTTACCTGGCAGATATATACTTAGCTATAGTCTCCAACGTTCCGACGTTCCCGACAGAATTTCAAATCTCGCAGCACACGCGACAGGTAGGTCAGGTGGTCTACCTTACCCACCACTGGGTGGCGGGTGTACGAACCAATCCCCCTTTCCTGTCAGATTTTCTCTTCCACCTGCCAGGTAAGTATGTACAAAACTTTATTGTAGTTTAACAATATCATTTTTGTACATGAACTTTCCTGTCAGATATATACTTAGCTGATTGGCACCCTTGGTGGAGGGTAAGAGACAGCTAAACTTAAAAGGAGAGAAAGGAAACAACTGGTGTTGTAGGATATAAATAACCTTGGTTCTTACCTGTTCAGGCAGAAGACTTCATTGATACTGTCTCTGAGTCTGCATTGCCTGGAGAGCTACAGCTAGGACGTGACCTGTTGCTGAAAGACTATCGGATCTACCACTGGGATATCTGATCCCTTTGTGTGGTAGAATCCAAGTTGGATCCTGTTAAAGGGAACTCGTCCGCTAGCTTAACAGGTCCTAACCACTACTGCAAGGAGCCACACTCATCAGACCACCTAACCAAACTACTAAAGGTTAGTATTACGACATAAAGAGATGCCCCATGCATCCTCTTTAAGACAACCAACAACAACAAACACAAGACATAAAGGAAAAAATATATACAACTAAAAAGGATGAGTTCCAGCTCCCTGCCCCAGCACCGAATCCGCCGATACGTACGGGCCAAAGGCGAAACATTTTTCATAAGTGATTCTCACATCACGTAAGTAGTGGTTCGCAAAAACCGATTGACATCTCCAGAAAGTTGTCTCCATCAGGTTCCGCATGGACATATTCTTGTTGAAAGCAAGAGAAGTCGCTATGGCTCTTACTTCGTGGGCTTTCACTTTAAGAAGCTTAAAATGTTCTTCCTTACAAGAACCGTGTGCTTCTTAAATGAGACTTCTTAAGAAGAAGGACAATGCATTCTTCGATAAAGGACGAGTAGGGTCCTTTACAGAGCACCAAAGGACCTCTTGATTAGCCTTCAGTTGCTCTTTTCTTCTAAGGTAGTATTTTACCATTCTCACTGGACAAAGAGTTCTCTCGGGTTCTTCTCCTACCAGCGAAGATAACCCAATAATCTCGAAGTTCCTGGGCCATGGATTTGATGGGTTTTCGTTCTTCGCAAGAAACCCAGGGAGGAAAGAGCAAACCAGAGAGTCCTCCTTAAATCCCACATTTCCTTCAATCGCTTGAAGCTCACTTACCCTCTTGGCGGAAGCTAGAGCTATCAAGAACAGAGTCTTCTTAGTCAGGTCTTTGAACGAGGCTGAACTAGGGGGTTCAAATCTAGAAGACCCAAGGAATTGAAGAACCACGTCTAAATTCCAGTTTGGAGTCTTAGGAGACTGTTTCCTCACTGTGTCAAAAGACCTAATAAGGTCATGCAGGTCCTTATCCTCCGATAAATTGAGGCCTCTGTGTCTAAAGACAGTCGCCAACATACTGCGATATCCTTTAATCGTTGAAACGACTAGACCGCATTCTTGTCTCAGGAATAGAAAGAAATCCGCAATCTTGGTCACAGAGGTACTGGAAGAAGAAACTTTATTTCTCTTGCACCATCTTCTAAAGACATCCCACTTCGACTGGTACACTCGTAAGGTGGAAGACCTCCTAGCTCTAGCGATTGCCTTAGCAGCTGTTGACGAAAAGCCTTTCGCTCTGACCAGTCTCTGGACAGTCTGAAGCCAGTCAGACTGAGAGCGGGGAGGTTTTTGTGGTACCTATCGAAGTGGGGCTGTCTGAGTAGATCGCTCCTTAGAGGAAGCGATCTTGGAAGGTCCACCAACCATTCCAGCACCTCTGTGAACCATTCTTGGGATGGCCAAAAGGGAGCGATCAATGTCATCCTCGTGGAATCTGACTCTGCAAACTTTTTTAAAGTTAACCCCAGAATCTTGAAGGGGGGAAACGAGTAAACGTCGAGTCCTTTCCAATCGAGAAGAAGAGCGTCTATCCCTATTGCCCCTGGATCCGAGATGGGCGAGCAATAAAGATCCAGTCTCTTGTTCTTTGAAGTGGCAAATAGGTCTAAGTGCGGCCTGCCCCACAACTTCCAAAGGCTCTGGCATACATCTTCGTGCAGAGTCCACTCTGTGGGAAGGACCTGATCTTTTCTGCTGAGGAGATCTGCTCTTACATTCCTCTCTCCCTGTACGAATCTGGTGAGAAGTTTGATCCTCCTTTCTTCGGCCCACAGAAGGAGGTCTCTTGCTGTTTCGTACAGGGAGAAGGAATGCGTCCCCCCGTTTCCTGATGTATGCCAGAGCCGTGGTGTTGTCCGAGTTTATCTGCACAATTGCTCCTCTTACGTTGGACTCGAACTCTTTCAGAGCCAACCACACGGCCATCAGCTCTTTCCTGTTGATGTGCCAGGATACCTGGTCCCCCATCCAGGTCCCTGACACCTCCTTGGTTCCCAGAGTCGCACCCCAACCTGTTTCCGACGCATCGGAGAACAACACCAGGCTGGGGTTCTGGGATTGTAGAGACAGTCCCTGCGAGAACTTGTTGGGATCTGCCCACCATGTTAGTTCCTCCTTGACTTGGTGCGAAATGGACAGGGAGAACGTCAAATCCTGAGAACGACGACTCCAATTCCGATGAAGAAAGAATTGGAGCAGTCTCAGGTGCAACCTTCCTAGGGAAACAAATTGCTCCAGTGAGGAGAGCGTCCCCAGTAGACTCATCCACTCCCTCACTGTGCATACTTCTTTCCCTAAGAAGGTTGTTACTTTCTCGAGTCCCCGGGCTATCCTTTCCTGAGACGGAAAAGCCCGAAAATTCTGAGAGTTCATCTGGATCCCCAGATAAACACACTCTTGATCGGGAATTAAATTTGACTTCTGTAGATTGACCAGGAGTCCCAATAAATTCGTCAAATCCAGGGTTTTCTTTAAGTCCTTCAAACAACGATCTTTGGAATTGGCCCTTATAAGCCAATCGTCGAGGTACAGGGATATCCTCACCCCTTCGAGATGAAGCCATTGCGCTACATTTCTCAAGATGGCCGAAAAGACTTGGGGGGCCGTCGAGAGGCCCAAAGCACAGGCCCTGATGGAAAAGGTTCTTCCCCCCATCATGAATCTGAGATACTTCCTCGAGGAAGGATGGATTGGTACGTGGAAGTAATCGTCCTGCAAGTCCAAGGACACCATCCAGTCCCCTGGACGGAGTGCTGCTAGCACCGAAGCAGTGGTCTCCATCGCGAACTTCTTCTTTTCTACGAAGAAGTTCAGGGCGCTTACGTCCAACACCAGTCTCCACCCCCCTGAGGATTTCGGAACTAGGAAAAGGCGGTTGTAAAAGCCTGCTGAATCTAGTTCGATCGCCTCCTTTTCCAGCATCTGATCTACTGCTAGTTGGAGGGCCTGATTCATGATGGGGTCCCTGTATCTGGCCGTCAACTCCCTCAGGGTAGTCGTCAAGGGAGGCCTCGCAGTGAACGGGATGAGGTACCCCATCTTCACGATTGAAAGGGTCCAAGAATCTGCCCCTTTCTGGGCCCAGACTTCTGCAAACTGTAAAAGCCTGGCGCCTACCGTTGTCTGAAGGACTCGATTCTTACTTGGGAGGTTTGATTGACTTCTCAAAAGTCCTCCCTCTTCTATTCGGTTTGCGACCTCTGAACGAGGTGGATCTTGAGGTAGAAGCCCCTCGAAAGGGTTCCTGAGAGGTCGACTTCACTTTCTTCTTCTTAGTCGGGAAGGCAGGACGAGGCTTCCTTGCAGACTGGGCTAAAAGGTCCTGCGTAGCCTTGGCAGAGAGAGCCTTCAAAATATCCTGAATGAGATGTTTAGGAAAAAGCTGCGCGGAGAGAGAGCAAAAGACTGATCTTTTCTTCAAGACGCCCGCCCCAAACAGTGAAGCGATTTCGCTGGCTCCATCCCTCACAGATTTATCCATACAGGATAACACACAATTCAAGTCCTCCGGAGAAAAAGACTCTGGTCCTTGTGTCTTCTTGGCTAGGACTCCGAGAGACCAATCGAGAAAGTTGAACACCTCCAACACTCTGAAAATGCCCTTCAGAATGTGGTCCATCTCATTCATGGCCCACGTTGTTTTGGCCTAGTTCAGAGCTGACCTTCTAGTGGCGTCTACCAGGGCCGAAAAGTCTGCATCGGCTGAGGACGGGAGGCCCAGCCCCAAGGGTTCTCCTGTCTCATACCAAAATCCGGTCCGTCCAGAAAGCTTCGACGGAGGGAAGGCGAACATAGATTTCCCCGCTTCCTCTTTGGTGTGCATCCAGGATCCAAAACTCTTCGAGCGCTTTCTTCATTGAGAGGGTCGGTTTCATCCTCACACACGAAGACCCTTTCATTGCCTTCGCCGTGGAGAACAACGAGTGCGGAGAAGGAGGAGCAGTAGGGCTCAGGGACTCCCCGAACTCCTGAAGAAGAAGCTCTGTGAGCTTCTTCTATGAAGAAACTGCTGCCGATGTACTCGTTTCTTCGTCAGACCCTTCCTGGCCTTCTTGAAGAGGAGAGCGAGGAGGATCCTTAGAGGAGTTCCTTGCGGGGGTATAGTGCAAGGTTGGAGACAATCGTCTCGAAGGAGGAGTTGAATCCACAGGAGAGCGGCGTACAGGAGAGCGACGAGTCGAAACCGAAGGGCGCCTTTCCGAAAATTCTTGTCTAAACCCGCACTCCTTCCTCGAGGAAGACGAAATCTTAACTGCAGAAGAGGTAGGACTCCCGTCCCTTGAAAGACCACGTCTATCAACAGGGCGCTTACGAGAGGGAGAGAGCCTACCAGAATCCTGGCGCCTATCGTGAGGAGAGCGGCTGCTAGGCGCCGAGCGCCTATCAGGAACAGGGTGCTTGATGGAATCCTGGCGCCTACCAAGCGGAGAAACGCTGCTATGCGCCGAGCGCCTGTCAGGAGCAGGGCGCTTGAGAGGCTCTTGGTGCCTACGAAGCGGAGAGCGGCTGCTAAGCTCCGAGCGCCTAACCGGAGAAGGGCGTTCGAGAGGCTCTTGGTCCTTACCAAGTGGAGAACGGCTGTAAGGCTCCGAGCGCCTAACAGAAGCAGGGCGCTTGAGACGTTCTTGACTCCTAGCAAGAGGGGAACGGTCAGGAGTAGGGAGCCTCGAGATCGAAGAGCGCCTACTAGGAGAACGAAGCAGTCGAGGTTCAAGGCGCCTCTCCACAGGAGAACAGCTACCAAGAGAAGGACGCCTACCAGGCGCAGGGCTCCTACTAGACTCTTGACGTCTTACAGGCGAGGAGCGACATCCATGCGAATAGCGCCTACTAGTCACGGGATCCGAAGTACAATGATAGTAGTCGGAAGGAGAAGCGCGCCTACTCTCAGAAGGGCCTTCTCTAGGTTCTCGGAGAAGACGAGGAGAGGAACGACGAGACGGAGACGACGAAATGAGCCTTCTTTGACCTGAGCGCCTCTCTTCTCTTGAACGTACTCTAGAGGAAGGAGGAAGAGACGGGGGCAGAGCGTCTACCGGAGGCAGGAATCCGATCTGGAGAAAAACCTTCGTAATCCAAAGAGCGCCTGTCCGACGATTGGCGCCTCGACGCCTCTGAGAGAGAGCCAGGGGAGTGGTGCCACTCTCGTGAATTCCTACATTCCGCCGAAGCTTCCCCAAAAGAAGGAGATCGCAGACTACGAGGAGAACGTTCCTTCGACGAAAAGCGCCTAGATCTCTTGATAGGGAGAGACACATCCTTCCTTCTAAGGGATCTCAATGCTAAGGAGTCCGCCAAGGCCGAGATCTGAGCCTGGAGACCTGCCAGCACTCGAGTCGGTGAATCAACAGGATCTTCCTCCGAAGCAAACTCAGAGCGGGGAGTGGGAGAAGAAGGGCGATCACAGGATCTCCTGGGTTTCTTCGCTTGCAAGGAAGCTTCTTCAGAAAAGTCTTCTGGGCTGGACGCCAAAGGACTGAAGGGAGCCTCCGAAGCCCTCTTCAACGGGCGAGATGCCTCCTTAGAGTTCCAACTGCGTTTTGGAGAAGGCGAAGAAGACGAAGAGAAACACTGGCGAAGGATCTCCTTCTTCTTATGTTCCAAGGCAGCCTGGGAGCGAACTTCAGGATCTGCCGAGGGGACGCCTGACCGGTGGGGGCTCTCCCTAGCCCTCCTGCGGCTTTCGACTTTCCTCCTCCACTGGAACTGGGAGTCTGGAAGAGGTCTAGGCCTGGAGGCACTAAGGAGCTGGTCAGACGCACCCTCCACATCACTGGGGACACTGCACTTATCACCATCACTGACACTCTTACCTTGATCAAGTCGAAGAGTCTTGTCTTCCTTAGAATGCAAGGAAGTCTTAGAGGCCGCCGCCTCCGAAGACGAATCTTCGGCGCGGGGAGCAGGGGCTGAGACCTTGGAGGAAGGTTCTAAAACTACATTAATGTTAGGTTTCGTTTTCACTCACTCTCGACCTGCTCGAACTCCTAGAGGAAGCCTTACGCACCCTATCTCTTTCAAGCTTTCTAATATAAGAAGAAAGAGCCTTGTATTCATCTCATTCAAAACCTCGCATTCTTGACAAGGGTTACTAAAAGTACACTCATTCCCCCTACATTTCACAGATAGTGTGAGGGTCAACCGAAGCCTTCGGCAACCTCACCTTACATCCATCAGTCAAACATACTCTAAACAAAACCGGAGTTTTGGGAACAGAATCTAGATCACACATTCTACAAGAAAAATCCAGCGCAAAGTCAAAAACGGTCCACAAACAGTGTATGCCAAGCCAAACAGAGCAAATACGTCACCAAAAAAGGTCCAAATCAATCTCCAAGCAAGCAAGAATCGAAAAAACTATCGAAAGGAAACGACAACAGAGAAAATCTGACAGGAGAGGGGGATTGGTTCGTACACCCGCCACCCAGCGGCGGGTAAGGTAGACCACCTGACGTACCTGTCGCATGTGCCGCGAGATTTGAAATTCTGTCAGGAACGTCGGAACGTCTGAGACTATAGCTAAGTATATATCTGACAGGAAAGTTCATGTACAAAATTTGCATCTACTTTATGGATAATTTCAATTAGCTTCCCATACTCAACAGAAATGGCAGTGATACAAAAGCTACCATAAAACTGGTCTGTGGACATTGTTATATACCTTTTTGTAATTACAAAAGCAATCAAAGAGATTTTCAAATTCCATACATTACTGCACAGTCTTTACACAAATATTTAATCTGTGCAATGCTTGCTTTTTGTAAAACCACCTTATTCCTATCTTAAGCTTTATACCAGTCTTTTTCTCCAGCCTACTGAGAGTGCTCTTAATAAGTGCAATGCCTTTATAATTAAACAAATTCAGTAAGATAACCAATCCTAACCATTAGTTATGTTTCTCCATTCCATTTGCTGTAAAAACAATCCAGTTAGAAATGTGAGGTGACATGTCAGTTCAGCTCTCTACAGTGATTCCATCTTAATTTGTTTTTAATTTCTCAACTCTCTTTTTCACTGATTCCATTGAAAACTCTGAATTCATGAATACGCACATTCAGATCTTTGTCAGCTTCTGGTATATCAATTAAATTATTTGCCTCATATTATCTTATTCATGACCTCACAAGAATGTTCTGCCCAGCCTTGTCCTTCCCTTTCTGATGTTATTACTGACCTATCTATCCCTTCTTTTCACAGGTATATTTCTTTCTTTTCACACATGGATATTTTATTAATGAAATATCCACTTCATTAATAATTCTGATTCACAAAAAAGTTCTGCCAGTATTGTCCTGCTTCTTTTTTTCATTACTTAACCATCCCTCCTTTTGAGATAGCTTCCTCTTTTCTTTTTGCCCATGGCTATGTATTATTCCATGGGATACCCTAACAACATTACCACATCCTAAATAAATGAATTTGCCACCATCATTAGCCTGTTTATCCAAATATTCTCTTTTATCGCTTCTTAATCTTCATTTAACTTAACTTTCTAGAGTACTTTGCACATTCTACTTTCTGTCCATCTCTTCCTGAAATTTGTCTACAAGTACCATTTACTTTTGTCTAATCTTTACTAAGCTCAGGTCTCATACAATAATAATGATTTCTGTCTTGTCACCATATCCCAGTAATTCTTTCCCCACAGATTGGTGTACATCACACATTGAACCAGTCCTCACCGACTGATTTCAAGAATGGAAAACCCATTTTGACATTCAACAGCAAAAGACTATTGATATTTATCTACATGTAGATAAACATAATTGTGTCAAACTTTTGGCTATGTGCTAAACAAAGCTTTGTACCTGAAAACTACCAAACCAGACAGGTCAATTCCTGAAGAAATCAAAAATCAAAAATAAAATTCCCCATTAATATTCTGCTGCAGTGACTAGTAGCCACTGATAGTGCATGCATCAACCACCCAGGTTCCTTTGGGAATAAAAATTTGAATATTATATAGTTCAACAGATTATTTTCCTTTTACTGTACATAAATTTAATTGCAATACGTACTAATAAGAAATATACTATCTTCATTTCTTTACTTCATTTATACGTCTATTATGGAAAATTTACATCTGCTTGGTTTTTTATAAAATTGATTAGCTAATCAACACTGATGTGATTCACACTCAAATATGGAGTTTTTTAACTGCAATATCCTCGTTTTTTACCGTAAGTTTATTAGTGATGAGAGCTTTGTCTGTAAGTAACTTTCATCTTAGTTTTTGGAAAACTAATTTACAGTGAGAAGCTGCACATACCACAAGAAATGTACTTACCTGAAGACTTTAGCATACGAAGGTTTAATACCTTCTAGTCCTACCCAAGGTCTGTGTGTCACATCAGAACTGGTGTTTCCCATTGTCATTAAACTCCTGCAAAAGTACAAACATAAATTCTAATAAAAAGTACCAATATAAACTCTAGTAAACTACAGATGAAAATACTTGATTAAAACTGTTTAACAAAGCCCAATAATGTTTATGGATGACATATGTTGCCACGAAGACAGTTAAACATCACCTATGATGAATTATACTTTTTTCTTTTAATTTCATAAACAGTGGATGATACTGGAGATACTCATTATGTTTAAAGTCCTGGGAAAACAATCTTAACTTAATTTAAACAGTGGCTGACTCTCACTGCTTTCTGATATAAATACTGTGTGCATGTGTTTGGTTCCCAGCATTTGTCTCCAATTTAATGATTACATGTGAATTCAGTTAATTACAAAATTCCTCAAATTTCCATATTCTAAACTTTTCCCACACAACAAAGCATTCAGTATTAAGATTAACAACAAGACAAACAGAATTTGTTGTTACTTCAGTGAACTTTCATGAAAGCCAGTAAATTATTTGAATAAGACACAAATTAAGTTAGTAAAATTTTAGTGTTTAATACAACTTTGCCTGACATTAGCTTTGGTAGAACATTCAACATTACCAGTCAGTTTATTCACAATATTTTCATTGGCTAGTTTTGCATCTACTTTTGCAAAATCTTTTTCACATGTTTTTTCATGTCATCTAAAATTTTAATGATTTCTCTTTCTCTATTACCATGCATGTACAGGTAGTGTTCAAGTTACGTTAATTGATCTTATGATAATCCGATTTTATGATGGGGTTAGCAATTAATACTGATACAACATTATTTTGAAAATATTTTAAATTTTGCTCATAACGGGTGTAGGCAGCAGCGTACAGCGGTCCCCCCGTATTCACGGGGTATGCGTACCAGACCCACCCATGAATAGTTAGAACCCATGAATGTTTGGAACCCCTATAAAAATGCTAAAACAGCCTATTTTGTTAGGTAAAACTCAAGAAAAACCATTAAAAATTTTCATACTTGGTTTTTTTAATAGTTTTATCACAAAAAGTGCATTTTATGATGAAATAGATAAAAAAATAAAAACAGGAATTTGTGGATATTTCTCATAGAAAAATACAGCGAATGCGCGAATTTTCCGCGAATACTGCGGGGAAATGTTCCTGAGAGAAATCCGCGAATGTGTGAGTGGTACACAGTTCAATTAAATAAAGAAAACATGTATGGACATACGTAATGTTTGCAGAGGGTGAAGGTAAAATTCAATCAATTTAAAATCATGTACTAGTGTGGGGGCTGACTATGAGAGAGAGAGAGAAATATGTATGTCATGTGAGATAAAACTCTGGAGGGGTACCATCTTTAAAAAGTGCGAATGGGAACATCTTCTGAAAGTACATTAACTGTATGTGCTGTAATTACGTAACATAGTACATACAGATTGTACCAGTACTTTCCTCCAGAACAACAACTCTGTTATGTCTTTGATACGTTTTACTAGTTGATCATGAAGGTCTTATATAGTGAGAAGCACTGTGAATTACATACTGCCTTTGTACATATTTTCAAAAATATAAATAGTACACACAGAATCTCCATATTGATTTTACACTTAAAAGCATGAAAACATAAATTAGTATACTAGTATGAACTTCAGAAATTAAACAAAGTTTCTGAAGGTGTATCATCTTTGAAAAGTGCAGTAACTTTGTGAATGGGTATTGCATCTTGTAAAATTATGTACTATATGCACTAACTGTAGGTGCTGTAATTACCTTTGTATCATATTCATGCATGTACAAAAACAAAAATAATACATTTTTAATAGATTGTAGACAGAAAGGCTTTAAAACTTTAAAATTTATATAATAAATTAAACATAAAGACTTTTGCAGGGTTTTGCAGTGTTTCTGGAGGATTTGCAAATATTTGTACTATTTTGAAGAACTTGCATTTGATAATTAGTTAGGTTCCAATATAAAATTCGCACTACAGTGGAACCTCTACATACAAAAGTCCCAACATACGAAAAATTCAGGTTACGAAAGCAAAGACGAAGATTTTTTTGCTTCTGTGTACAAAAATAATTTAGGTTGCGAAAGGGTAAAGTCCGAGATTTGCCTGGGCCGCCGAGAACAATTTTAAAACTGGCGCGCCACCATCTCAGTAGACTCGCCACCATCCTCCCGCTCTCCCATTGGTTCCTGATGCTAGTCACTGCCGTAAGATCCTGTTCTCCTATTGGCCAGCATCTGTCCCATCCTGCCTCTATGTAAAGGCGTTCCTTGACCATTTTTTGCGGTAGCGTTATTGTAAACACCTGGAATTTGTTCGTTCGCATATATTTCGTTTGTTAACGTAAATTCGTGTAAGTGATTTCGCTTTCATTGTACTATAAGTTACTTTATCGTGTTGTGTGTGAACTTAATTACTTACGTTATTAGCCATGGGTCCCAAGAATGTTGCTGAAGTTTACGGAAAGAAGAGGATGCTTTTTATGGAGATGAAGTTGGAGATAATCAAGAAGTGTTAATGTTTTCTGCCATTCGTTAATGTGTTTCGTAAAGTGTAGTCTTAATGTTTTCTGCCATTTCTTAATGTTTCGTAATTCGTTAATGTGTTTTGTAAAGTGTAGTCTTAATGTTTTCTGCCATTTCTTAATGTTTCGTAAAGTTAAGTGTTCATGTTTTCTGCCGTTTATCCTCCTCTGTGTCACCACTTTTGGACATTACCTCAATAGAAAGGTAAAGTTCCACATTTTACTACATACATACGTACATATACACACTATTTCTTGTACCCTGTACACTAATACACTTTATTTACAGGTACAGTCATGGTTACGTTAGGTATTGAATGGTCCAAATTGTTGTATTTCATTGTTTATTGGTCAATTTAGCTTTATTATAAAGTTTACTGTGGTGTTTTTGTAGGGCTTGGAACAAATTAGGCAATTTAAATGTAAAACATAGTTCTAGATACGAAAAAATCAGGTTACGAAGGACGCTTCGGAACGGATTAATTTCGTAACCTGAGGCACTACTGACTACTGTATTGTGAATTCGCTCTACTCAAATCGCGTAAGTTCGGGGTATTACTGTACAACCAAATTTGGCTTGTATTTCAACATTGTACAATAGTAAACAATTACTGCAGTTATGTTATAAATGACGTTATATAGAATGGGACTGATATATTTTTAGGTAAGAACTTTGTTTGCTATGGATAAAAAATCAGCAAGGAAACATACTGTTAAATTCAAACCAAGTTATAGCTGAAGCTTAGAACACTTCGAGCTGCTATTATCGTACTTCAGCAAAGAAGTAAAACTCCCACCAGACACAACTGTAGATAAAATTGAGAAAGAATCAATTTAATCAAAACTTCAGGTCTTGAAAGAACACATTTTACTGTTGTTTTCATGCCACTAAAAGATAAATAATGTAACGGTAAAACTCGCACTAGGATGAAATCAAGTGAAAACAGCTATATTCGAGATACAATTATTCCAACAAACGAAGGGTTTCTTGGAACTTAGCCCCATCGTGGGTAGGAGAATACCTGTACATATTAAAATGGTTATTAAACTTAATTTTGCTAATTTCAATTTTATTAGAATGTTCCATTAGTGGCAAACAGGTAAATGTTCCCATAGGGAATTTCTTATTGAATTGTATTGCCAACAGAGTAAGAGAGACTGACTCTGGAAGCTTGTTTTTATGGATATGAACCATGATAAAGTGAATGAAGATACAGAGAGAAGAGGTTTGGTGGAGAATAAAGTCTTTGATAGAGGGCAGTAGAGAAAGTGCATCAGGCAACCAAACCCTCAATGTAAGGATAACAGTAAGAAAGAAGAATAATGAAAAATTTTCAAAAAAAATCAGTACCATTTATACTAATTTGCTTTATTTACTTTCACTCCTTGCATTAAATCTTTATAATCTTCAATTCCTCTTAAAAGATTTTCTTCTTTATAGAAAAAAATGTCTACATCTTCATAAAACACTGATCTGTGACATATAGAACTTTAAATTTTTACTATTTTTCATAATTTGATATTGTGGAAATCAAAATATTTTTTCATAACCATTAAAAAACATCTAGATTTTGGATAAAACAGTAATTAAACTAAACCATCTTATGTGTTCTCAAACACTCAGTCTTAGATAAATAAGATCTGAAATGTAAATGATTGTGAGGTTAAGTAAAATAAAAAGGCCTAACTTTCCATACTCACATTTAAGAGAGAACTAAAATCACAAAATGTAATTCTAACAAAATTATACAGTATTAAAGTACCAAAATATAGTCAAATTTAAAACTTACAAAACACCATGGTATCTGTATGGTGTACCTCCTGGTAACTTGAAATTCCCAGACACGTGACTTTTAGCCGCATCAAGCCAGGTCCAAAGGTTTTTTCAAAGACATGTCATCTGTTACATCTCCATTACTTGCTAAATTTTCAACCTAAACCATGAGAAGAAATTTATTTAGCTGACAAAGCTATACTTCCTAGGAATGCAAATTACAGTTCCAGGTATACAAACAAAATTTAAAAACTATATATATGATAAGTTTAGAACAATTATTACTGGAAATTAGTTTCAAAGAAATCAGAATCACTTCTAGACTCCTTACCAAATCCTTACCAAAAGGATTTTTTTCTTAAATGTGGTGAAAAATCATAGAAGGGAATGGGTTTAAAAGCTATCAACAGAAAATAATGTAGCTGGGCTGAAGGGAGGGTGAAAAAATACAACGGCACCTTAACTTGAAAGATAGTTGAGGGATCTGTCCTCACTAAGTAACAAAATCCTTGAGGTAACTAATATTGGAAACACTTATAACCAAATAATACAGTACCTGGAGCAACTCACTTACTTGGTATTTTCTCATTTTAATTCACTTTCACCTTTAAAATTTACTTTTAAAATAACAAATTTTTTAATAAATTTGTATTTTTCATAGCTAACAAACCTTAGGTCTTAACAAAAGGATAATCTTTTGCCAACTAGAAACCGGTTAAAAAATAATCAAAGATTGTAAAGCAAGAAATCTGTGGGATCTAGCAACTCATTCGTATACAAAGTGGAAGCTGGTCACCGACCAGGCATAGAACCCCGCGACCCATCAGTCTTTCTTTGACCGTCTTGGAGAGTAGTTGCTTGTGCTCTCCTTCCAAAGCCGGTTGCTTTGTTTGCCTGTAATTTCTTTGTTTTAGTGTGTTTGTGTGTGTGTGTGCCTTGATTATCATGGGGTCCTCCAATTCTTCTAGGCCTCATCAATGCATGTGCCCAGGCATTCAGGAATTTCCATGCTCCAGGTTTTTGGCTGCTACAATTACAGATCCCCATACAACATGCAGTAGGTGCCGATCTAATTTTTGTACCATTACTAATCCTTGCCCGGAATGTCATTCCTGGCCTGTGTTGCAGTGGAAGGCATTCTATACGAAGAGGGAGCATCACTGAGTATCTACTTGCCATTCAAGTACAGCAGATACATTATATTATGTAACTATACTGTACACTGTAGTTAACAGATACATTATATTATGTAACTATACTGTACACTGTAGTTAGAACTTTTAACACACACAAAAAAGGAACCAGGCATACTTTACCTGCAAAACCAAAACCACAAAAGACCAAAGTTTTTTTTTTTTTTTTTTTTTTTTTTTGCCAGACTGAATGAGCCAGGATAGGAATCTATCTTTTAAACACCTGCCTAAGCCAATTGCAAAATGAGGAGACTCATTCAATAGCTACTTGACAAGGGATTAAGCAGAGATGATCCTGCTGCATACATGACTACAGATGTGCCTACCTGTTTCCCTTAATTCTTCCATATCCAAGTCTGCCTCAGAGTTGCCTTACCTAATAGTTTCTGCTGAAGGCTGACTACTGCTAGACAAGTGTCTTTTCAAGTCCTTACCCCATCCTCTTCCCAAGGTCAGAGTGATCATCTCTATAAGGGGGAGCAGTCAATTATACTACTGCCCAAGGACACACCCACTTGGCTATACAAATTGACCAGCCTGATCACTCTGGTAATAAGAAAATAACCATTTATCTTGCCCATTTCTTGCTCATTCTCAAGAGACATTTTTCTGAATTGTGAGCATTTTCTATTTCACCTGTTTTAGGATCTGAAAAAAAATACCAAATTTGTAACTAATTTGTATTTTTCATAACTAACAAACCTGAGGTCTTAACATTAGGATTTACTAGCGCCAAGCTGGAAACCGGTAGAATTAAAATTACACTTGTTAGATCCAGGGACTATTGGCATCTATACCAGGTCACGGGGCATGTATACCCAGAATGCCCACGGCGACCTGTGACCCACCAGTTATATTTCTAACCCAGTTTAGACTGCTAGAGGGGTGGTTCGAGGTGGGCCTTTACCTGTTAACCCTTAAACGCCGAAGCGGTAAAAAAAAAAAATTGTCTCCTGTGTGCCGGAGGTGTTTCAGAGTGAGCGCGGAAGCGGAAAAAATATTTTTTTCAAAAAATCACAGCGCGCTTAGTTTTCAAGATTAAGAGTTCACTTTTGGCTCTTTTTTTTGTCATTGGCTGAAGTTTAGTATGCAACCATCAAAAATGAAAATAAAATATCATTATCATATATAAATAATGCAATATATGATAGCGCAAAAACAAAATTTCATATATAATTGTATTCAAATCGCGCTGTGCGCAAAACGATTAAAGGTAACAAGTAACTTTTTTTTTGTTGTAATGTACACTAAATTGCGATCATTTTGGTATGTAACACATTGTAAAACAATAAAAGCAACACAGAGAAAATATTATCACAAAATAATGCATGAATTCGTAACACGCGGACGTAAACAAATATTTTTTTCAAAAATTCACCATAAATCTAAATATTGTCCTAGAGACTTCCAATTTCTTTCAAAATGAAGACAAATGATTGAATATTACTATACTGTAAGAGTATTAGCTTACAATTGCAGTTTTTGACCATATCTGATGAGTTAAAGTTGACCGAATGTAGAATTTTTTATTTATATATTTTTTATATGCAATTATTTCGGAAATAAGAAAAGCTACAACCTTCAAATATTTTTTGTTTTATTCTACATGAAATTGCGCACATTTTCATATATAAAACTCTATGAAATGCCTAATATGAAACGGAGCAAATATTCCGAGAATGGGAAGTACGCATTTCGGAGATTTGTGGCGGAGAATCCGCACGCGGAGGGAAGGAAAGATTTTTTTTTAAATTCACCATAAATCTAAATATTTTGCTAGAGACTTCAAATTTCTTTCAAGATGAAGATAAATGACTGAATATTACTAGACTGTAAGAGTTTTAGCTTACAATTGCGTTTTTCGACCATTTCGGTAGAGTCAAAGTTGACCGAAGGTTGAAATTTTGGCAATTATTGTTATTTATATGAAAATATCTTAAAATTGATAAAAGCTACAATCATAAGTATTTTATTGTTGTATTCTACATAAAAATGCGCACATTTTCATATATAATACTTCATGTAACGGCTAATTTACAATGGTACAAAAATTATGTCAAAGTGACGAAATAATTTCCGAGATGTGTCACAGATACTTTTTAGTGTGGCAAGAAAGAAATTTGCGCTTGCGCGCCTGTGTAACGATTGTAAACAAAACAACACCTTGATCCGTAAACTCCCAGCATCCCCCAAACGTGTGATTCAAAAGTTTTAGGCTGGTAGGCCTATAAGTATTTTTCCGCGAATTTTAAAAAAAACTTTTGTAAGTCGACGTAAAATACGTCCAGTCGGCAGTAAAGGGTTAAGACCTCAGGTTTGTTAGTTATGAAAAATGATATTGTTATGTTACAATAAAGTTTCATACATACTTACCTGGCAGATATATACATAGGGACGACGGAGTCTTAGCTATGTATATATCTGACAGGTAAGTTGATTGTATGAAAATACAAATTAGTTACAAATTTGGTATTTGTTCATATACGGAACAAACCTTCGGTCTTAACATTAGGATAGACTTACTTATTGGAGGGAGGTAAGTCTCTACAACTGACTGGGAGTTTGCCACCTTATCCATTTCCGAATATATTAGGGAAATTCTAAGAGAATGGACAATGAACCTAGAACCAAAGATATAACCGAATGGTTTACTCTTGTCCCTTGTAACTGGATCCACCCTCACCCCTCTCTTCCCTATTATCTAGAGGGGTGTGTTGCTACTGAAAAGTATATCATAACCTAAGATAGCTTCACAGTATGGCTGACCACCTCACCTGCATCTAGTCCGTTCCAGCATATGACGGTACCCTCCTTCATATTGCCTGTAGTTAAAGGAGTAGGAAGAAAGTAGTAAAGAAAAAAGACCAGTCATCCCATTCATTCTACTTTCATACCTTCATCTTAGACTAGACGCAAACTGACCCGCTAGGGGTACTGGATGAGCTATATCACTTGTTGGGCCGCCACCACTGGACCCAAGGAAAGTGTCCAAGGATCTATGGGCAACGTCTTTCAAATAAAATGAGGTGAAAGTTGTTTGGCGTTTCCACACACCAGCTTTCAGAATTCTCTCCACAGACATGTTCTTCTAAATGCCAGAGAAGCACTCAAGCCCCTGATGTCATGAGCTCTAGCTCCCACCTGGCTATCTGAGCCCCTGTCTTCTGTCATATAAGCATTTCTAATCGTCTCCCTTAGCCAAAACAATATTGTATTCCTGGACACTTCCTTCTTGTTCCGTCCTGTACTTACGAACAACCTCCGGCACCCCGGCCTGAGGTGCCTTATTCTTCTTAAGTACTCCCTTAGTGCCCTGACAGGGCACAGAAGCATCTCATCTTTGTCATTGTCTACAAAGTCTGCCAAGGAAGGTATGGCAAAGGAGTCGAATATGCGTCCACTATTGTTGGGTTTTGGATCTTGGCCACGAATTCTGGGACAAACTCAAATACCATTGACCTCCAACCTCTCGAGTGCTTTATGAGATATGACAGGCCATGTAGCTCCCCCACCCTTTTGGTTGAAGCCAGGGCCAATAAGAAGACTGTCTTCAGGGTCAGGCTCCTATCCGTGGACTGCCTTAGTGGTTCGTAGGGGGGTTTTGTCAGACTACTCAGTACCATGGTCAGATCCCAATCTGGGGCTTTAGTTCCTTTGGGGTGGTACATGATGTTCAAAGCTCCTCATCAGCATGGCCAACTCCCATGAAGACGAAATGTCCACCCCTTTCATTTGTAAGACTAAGGCTAGAGCAGCCCTGTACCCCTTCACTGCAGATACAGACATATGCTTTTCTGTTCTGAGATATATCAGAAAGTCTGCTAACTGCTGAATAGTGGTACCGAGTGGAGACAAGTTCCCTCTACGACACCAATCACAGTATGCTGACCACTTTCCTTGGTATACTGTCGCAGATGATTTTCTGATATTTCCTGCCATCTGAGTTGCTGCTTTCTGCGAAAACCCTATCGCTCGGAGGAGATACTTGACCGTCTCCACCCGTGAAGTGATAGGGACTTCACCGACTGGTGGTACCTCTCCATGTGCAGCTGACACAGTAGGTTGCTCCATGGGGGTAACTCTATCGGCACATCTATTAGGAGTTCCAGTAGGTCTGGAAACCACTCTGCCTTCGGCATAACGGAGCTACCAGGGTCATCTTGAGTTCTGAGACCGCATTACCCTGTTCAGAACCTGACGGATTAGACAAAATGGAGGAAATGCGTACACGTTCAGATTGTCCCAGGGGTGTTGTAGCGCATCTTCTGCTACTGCCTTTGCGTCTGGGACTACCGAACAATACACTTCCAACTTTTTGTTGTACCTGGTTGAGAATAGGTCTATGATCGGTCCTTCCCACATGAGCATCCTGTCCACTACCTGTTGGTGCAAGGACCACTCCGTTCCCAGAATCTGATCCCTGCGGCTCAACTTGTCGGCCACTATGTTTCTTTTTCCCGGAATATACCTGGCCCTGATGTCTACCAGGTTCTCTACAGCCCACTGATGAAGTTGAACTGTCATCACATGTAACTGCCGAGAAACTAGGTCTCCTTGTTTGTTTATATAAGCTACTACTGTGGTGTTGTCTGACTATCATACCACTGAGTGTTCCCTTTCTCTCTCCCTGAATTCCTGTAGAGCTAGAAACGCTGCTTTTAACTCCAGCACGTTTATATGGATTCTCTGTCCTTGCAACTCCATTTTGCTGACACCATCAACTCCTCCATATGGGCTCCCCAGCCTTCTAGTGACGCATCCGAGAACAGCAAGAGGTCCGGAGAGGATTGTTGAAGGGGGACACCCACTGTCAGATTGTCGTCGTTCACCCACCACAGCAGTCTTTCCTCACTTCTGCCGACAAGGCGAAATTTGCTCGTACGGGTGATCTACTATGGTGACAAAAACTCCTTCATCCTCCATTGTAGGAACCAAAGGTGTAGCCTTCCTTGTGGTACTAGCTTCTCCAGGGAGGTTAGGATTCCCAGTACCACCTGCCACTGTCTTGCTGGCTGTGTTTGTTTTCCCAGAAAGGCATTCACCACTTGTTTGCATTTCTCTATTCTTTGGTCTGTCGGGAATACTTTGGCTTCTGTTGTGTCTATAACCATTCCCAGATACTCCAAACGTTGACTTGGATCCAACTGCGACTTCTCCTGATTTACCACAATACCTAGGCTGTGACAAAACTGCAGGAGGGTCGCCCTGTCCCTGAGTAATTTCTCTCTGGACTTTGCTATCACCAGCCAATCGTCCAGATATCTTGTTAGCCTGGATCCCCGTAGTTCATGCGCCCTAAGCCAGGTCGACACGAGAGTGAACACTTGTAAAAACTTGAGGAGATGTTGTCAATCCGAAGCACAGGACCTTGAATTCGAAAGCTTTTCCTGCAAGACTGAAGCAGAGAAATTTCCTTGAAGACTGATGGACTGGTATCTGAAAGTATGCGTCCTTCAGATCGACTGTCAGCATAAAGTCCCCGATCCTGACTGCTTGTAGAACCGTTTTTGGAGTTTCCATTATGAAACTGGTTTTCCTTATAAACAGATTCAGAGTTGACAGGTCTATTACTGTCCTCCACTCCCCGTTGGCTTTGGGTACCAGGAAAATCCTGCTGTAGATGCCTTTTGACGGACTGCATACAGTAGTACCTCGAGATACGAAAGGCTCAACTTACAAAAAATCCAAGTTACGAAAGCCAATACGAAAAATTTTACTGCTCTACATACGAAAAGTTTTCAAGATACGAAAGGTTGTTGCTATAAGGTCCCGAGATTCGCCTGGACCACCGAGAACAATTTTAAAACTCCCGCGCCGCCAACTGAGTAAACTCGCCACCATCCTCCCGCTCTCCCATTGGTTCCTGATGCTAGTCACCCCATAAGGTCCTGCTCTCCTATTGGTCAGCATCTACCCCTTGTGCTTTAAGTATTCTATTGGTAAAAGGTTGCTGTAAATTGAAAAACTTAGTATTCATGTAATACATTTAATAAAAAAAAACATTAGGTAAAGATAGAATAAAGAATAGAAATGAATGGTTATTATACTGTTTAGTAGTTTCAGTAGTTGAAGAGAGAGAATGAAAATTTATGGCTTACTGTGTAAAAGTGATTGCTTGGCGATCGTTCGATACTCATAAGTGCTGGATGTAAACAGACGTTTGGAAGCTTTTTTTTTTTTATTTGTTATAGTTAATGTTACTTAATAATTATTTGAAATGAGTACATGCAATACATTTAATAAAAAAAAATGTGAATTTAGATATCATAAAATGATATTGTTAAGATACAATAAAGTTTTGTACATACTTACCTGGCAGATATATACTTAGCTATAGACTCCGTCGTCCCCGACAGAAATTCGAATTTCGCGGCACACGCTGCAGGTAGGTCAGGTGATCTACCGCCCCTGCCGCTGGGTGGCAGGAATAGGAACGATTACCGTTCTAGAACCAGATTTTCTCTTCCACCTGTCTCCTGAGGGGAGGTTGGGTGGGCCATCAATCGTATATATCTGCCAGGTAAGTATGTACAAAACTTTATTGTATCTTAACAATATCATTTTTGTACATGGAACTTACCCAGCAGATATATACTTAGCTGATTGACACCCTTGGTGGTGGGAAAGAGACAACTATTTACTGAATAGACAGGTAAACAACATACGTTGTAGGTAATAAATAAATAAAACCTTGGTTCCTACTTGATCAGGCGGAAGACTCCATGGCTAATGCCTAGGAATCTGCTTCGCCTCAAGAGCCTCAGCGAGGATGTGACCTATGGCTAAGAGTTCTTGTGGGTCTGTCGATGGGGTCTTATCCATTTACTCGACAGAGCCTCTTACATGACCAATATGGCCTCATTTGCCTAGTGGCATAATTAAGGAGCACAACACCGATCCCGATCACCTGATCCTAACACGAGGGTTAGTGCTTAAGTTGAAAAGAGTTATCTACAAACTCCTTTCAAACAACCCAAAGAAAAAACACGACGTTAAATAAAATTTAACTCACTAGTTAAGGATCAGTATCTGCTCCCTATCGCAGCAATGTATCCGCAGACACGTATCAACCAAGAGAGAAGGATCCCTCGAAGGTTATCTTGACATCCTTCGGATAATGGGAAGTCAACATCTCCCATATGTGACAGCTAATATGTCCTTATGACATATTGTTAGGGAAAGAACAAGAATTCGGAAAAGCTCGCACTTCATGCGCTTTTAATTCTCAGCTGTTTGAAGGAATCATCAATGCACTTATCAAGTGCTTATGAGATCACAATGTCTCAAAGAAGGCCAGGGCGTTCTTTGATATAGATCTCTTCTGGGTGAAGCCTGGAGCCTGGCTAGCGCTTCGTGCCTGGCAGGCGCCTAGCGCCTGTCTAGCGCCTCTCGCCCTGGCTGGAGCTTTGCGCCTGAAAAATGGCGCCTAGAGCCTGGCCTGGAGCTCGCGCCTGGATGGCGCCTTGCCGCCTGGCTGGAGGCCTCGCGCCTGGGATGGCGCCTTGCGCCTGGCTGGCGCCTCGCGCGCCTGGCTGGTGTCCTGATTGGCTCCTCCTCCCATCGGCTAGCGCCTCGCGCCTGGCTGGTGCCTTGCGTCTGGCTGGTGCCTTGCGCCTGGAAGGCACCTGGAGCCTGGCAGAAGACTTCATGATTACTGTCTATGAGTCTGCGTGCCTCAAGAGTTTCAGCGAGGTAGGGACCTATGACTGACAAACCCATCTGGATCATGTCAATGGGGGCTAGCCCGCTTACACGACAGAGCCTTCTCGGATCGTGCCAATGGGGCTGACCCACTTACATGGCAGAGCCTTACCCGTATCATATCAATGGGGACTAGCCCTCTACATGACAGAGCTTTAGGTTTCTCTTTACTGGAAGTAGCCTTGCGTCTGGATGGATCCTCAATCCTGACTGGAAGCCTTAGCCTTGAAGGAGCCTGGCACCTGGATGGCGCCTGGCGGCTTCTAGGAGCTGGCTTGGTTCTAGAGCCACTGGATGGCTCCTAGGAGCCTTGGGGCTCCTAGAGGCCTGGTCTGGATGGGGCTAGAGCCTGGCTGGCTTCCTAGAGCCGGTGGCTCCCAGGAGCCTGGCCTGGTTCCTAGAGCTGGCTGGGCTCCTAGCCTGGATGGCTCCTAGAGCCTGGTTTGGCTCCTAGAGCCTGGCTGGCTTCTAGAGCCTGGCTGGCTCCTAGTAGAAGCCTGGCTGGCTCCTAGAGCCTGGCTGCCTCCTAGAGCCTGGTTGGCTCCTAGAGCCTGGCTAAGGCTCCTAGAGCCTGGCTGGCTCCTAGAGCCTGGCTGGCTCCTAGAGCCTGGCTGGCGCCTCGCGCCTGGCTTGGCTCCTCCACACTTGCTGGAGCTTCGAGCTTGGAAGAGTCTCTAGGCTGTCTGGCGATGTCCACATCGGACACTCTTATATCTGTCCGATTTGTTCGCCTCTGGCGCATTTGCGCCAGGTTGGAGGCCCGCTCCTTCTCAGTATCCGACCATGACAGAGTTTTCCTTGGAACTGTCCGCCTCTGGCGTTTTTCGCCTGTATTGGCATTTGGCGCTTGGCTGGCGCTACATTGTCCGAGAGTCCTGAACAACCACATAGTTTATCAGGAGACTGGAGAAGGGTGGAAGAAATTCTTCCCCTTTGAGCTTTTGGCCCTGGCAAGGGGAGGTGATTTTAGTCAGCTTACACGCAGTAGACGACAGGATATCTAACAATACGAGAGAGAAGAGTCTTCCTCCGAGGAGGATCCTTCGTGAACCACTTCTTTTGCTAACGAGATCTCTTCTTACATGTTGATGAGGTTCCTCGTTGCAGAATCTTCCCTATCCTTGCCCGAAGGAAGGGATGGAGTCTGGAAGTCGAAGGAGACTCTGAGCTGAAATTGGGCGGAACCCTGATTTCTAGCTCTTATTGTATCCTTCTGAATACCTTCTGGGAAGCATTTTGAGCCCTCATCGCACCCCGAAGACTCTGTAGGCCAAACGTTTAAACCATCTCTTCTTCTGTAGATGAAAATGTAAGTACCCTGCTGGGCAACTAAAACTTCTATCTGAAAGCGTTGCGTCAGGAATAGAGGGATTTATTTCTTTTGCCATACATACTATGCTAAGCAATAACTCATTGCCGAGTCTCCATTGAATCTGATGCGAGATTCCAATGCACAAAAAAAACTCACTTGTCTTCTTGGTCGTTTAGGGCTAAGAGAAACAAAGAATTCCTTCATAAACTTCCTCAAAGAAGTTTGATGAGGAGCAGTTCTCCATTTTGTCGGAACACGGAATCTGTGGCCACAAAAAAAAAAAAAAAAAAAAAAAAAAAAAAAAAAAAAAAAAAATAAAAAAAAAAAAAAAAACAAAAAAAAAAAAAAAAAAAAAAATCCCATTTCGAAGTACATGATATCCTACTCTTGACGTATTGCGGTATCGTATAAGATCCCGAAGATCTTAATCCTCTGTTATCTCTAATTCCCCTTGTAGAGACAGAGTATGGCCTTTTACTGCGTTCTTTGATAGCAGATATATACATAGGTGATTCTTCCCTTTGAAAGTGAAGAAAAAACCTCGCTATGTGGTTCACAGAGGTAATCGGAATGAGGACAGTTTCCTCATTCCATCTAGCACGATCTGCAGCAATTCTATGTCTTAGCCATGACTATTGTCATTTACCTTGAAAAAACCTCTCATTCATGTCCACTTCTGGTCAGTCTGCACGTGGAAAGACTCAGAGTGGAGAGGTTTTATAGGTCTATTTATAATAGATTCTGATAGAATATCCAGATATCCTTGGAAAAGCCTTACGAAACATGCTGTGAGAAGAACGTGACTTCTGTGAATCCAACCTCTCTAAGGCCAAATGAGGCATACATCCTCTCTTCCTTTGACGCCCAATTATCTTAATATCTGTTAAGAATTTATAACTAGGGGAAAAAAGGCTAAAGTTTATTCCCCTTCTTTAAATTTAAAGATGTCTTATATTGCTACCTCTCTTGGTTCGAGAAAAAAGAAGCAGTCTAAAGGAAGCCTGTTCGTCTTCTACCTTACAAAGAGTCTTCTACCTTACAAAGAGATCTATGAAGAAGACTTTCCGCAGGTTCTCACAACTCTTTTCAATAAATGTTAGACATACGTTAACAGTTATTATCTTCGATCGAGAAGGTTCTCACGGACATGCAAAATCTTGCATCGAACCTCTTAAGGATCGTTACGTTCCGTGTCTGTTCCCAAATAGGTTTCTCTTTTGTTAACGCGAACAGGGGCGAAAAAAGAGATTCTCGATGCTCTTTGCGATATGAGAGTGTCGTGGAATTGGCCTAAGTGATTAAAATAAATCATTTCATCATTCCTTGTAAGCGACCCCTTTTCGATTAAATGGGTAACGAAATCAGGAACGAATCTTGCCGTTACCGAGCCTGCTGTCCGAGAGGCTACTGGACTCTTAGGTTAATAACTCGCTAAAACGAGAAAATATCTTGGATGGTGCTTCTGGCGCGGCAGGTGCTTCTGGCGCGGCAGGCGCTTCTGGTCGGCAATTTGCGCCAAGCTGGCGCTTCCTTCTAGTTCTTTTTAGGTTATGTGCCATAACATCTATGCCTTTTATGGTACCCTAACATCCTTCACATGTAATTCCATTCTTAGTGGGAAAAAACTTTTATATACGTAGTATAGTCCATTCAGGGAAACAACTTCTGCCACTAAGAGAATGTTTCCCATCCGACTCACCCAACTTCTCTTGAGCAATATCCGAATTTAAAAAGGTTGTGTGCGTTTCTCGAAAGGATGAGAGAATTATATATATCGTGCGCTGCCGTATTAGAATCCTTTATAATACTGTCACATTGTGGTAAACAGCATTAATCTAGGAAACCTTTGTAAGGATACTAGGAATTCTGTAGTTAACCTCGGATGTGCATAAGACTTGACCATACCGTAGTCTTAAAGTGAATTCTCTACTACATTCATCTCCTTCCTCACTAAGCATGTACTCTAATAAGCCATGCTTTCCGTAAGCATGAGAGCATTATACAATAAAGAGTTCCGCTGCGTTAGAATCCTTTAAAAATGTTACCTACGGTAAACAGCATTGAAATGATGTAATATCTTTCTTATTGAAAGCTTCTTAGCAAAAGGCAGACAATATTTTATTTATGTTTGCTTAACTATCCCCTCAATCCGAGGCTTAAAAACCACGATTGTAGGGGAGAGACGCGGTTATTCATTCCATCCCGCAGGAGAGAGACATGTTACCGACCACTCATGACCGACACCTACCATGATACTGCGTTGGTGTCTAAGCGATAGCAGTCTCGTTAGCCGACTGGCCTTACTCTTCCAGGGTTGCCAGCTACTACCTCCATTTAATAAAGGAATCTTATAAAATTATTATCGAACTTCAGGAAGTTCTTATAATGCATATCTAAGCGAAACAAGACTTCGATAAATCTAGAAGCTAAGTAGGTGTTGTCTTAACAATCCCTTTAAGCGTAGTCCTTCCTAGGAAATTCCTGAAGGATACTGGTAATTGAGTTGCTCAGCAAAGAAGTAACTACGGTATGTGCTTATGATTTGCCGTATCGTATTCTCATACAGCAGATACTCTACTACCTTCTTTCCCTGCCGAGGCAGATAGAGAAAGGATATTCTGGCGCCTGGATCCTTGCACCTAGCGCCTGGAATGTTTCCGCGCGCCTGGAATGTTCCGCACGCTAGAAAGGAGACTCGCTCCTGGAACGTTCTGCTTGCGTGGAAGGTCCCGTGCGCCCTGACAGTTCCACCGAGCTCCTACTAGACCCCTTTTAGAAAGAGCCTCTTGCCCGGAAACGTTCAATGGAAGGATCGTTCTGATTGCCACTCTACTATAAGGCTCCTTGCTCTAGCCGTCTGTTTTTCTGGCGCAATTTGCGCCAGGCTGGCGCTTCGTCTTTCTTTTTGAAGGCGCCTTGCGCCAAGAAAAAATTTTCTAGAACGCGGCTCGGGGCCGGGGGGGTTTGGTTGTAAGAAAGGCGCTTCGGAATCGCGCTAGTCTGTTAGCTGGAACGCGCCTCGCTGCTGGCTATAGGAACGTAGCTTCACGCTAGCTTGCTGGAACGCGGCTGGCTCTTGCTCAGTGTTCTCTTAGTTTTCAGAGAACGCGCTAGATCATCGAAACTCCAAACATACATTCTTCGTCTTTTCGGATGTAAGATGAAGAGAGCACTTTTTAAAGGATGCCTTATCAATGGCTATCCTTGCAGTCTGGGACGTTCTACAGAACCTGCCGAGGGGACGCCTGACCGGTGGGGTTCTCCCTCTAACCTTCCTGCGGCTGTCGACTTTCCTCCTCCACTGGGTCTGGGAGTTTGGAAGAGGTCTAGGCCTGGAAGCGCTACGGAGCCGATCAGACGCACCCTCCACTGCACTGGGACACTATATTCACTTCTTACCTTTTTAGAGCTCGCCTTTGAGCTCCATCCATTTATCTTCAAATTTGCACATATGAATTTGTAGATTCTGTGGAGTAAGTAGGTGATGAGGATGCAACAACTACTAGAATTGTCAATACTCTAACTGCTCGTTAGTACGAGAGCTCTTAAAGCTTCTAAAGGAAGCGTATCTAGTTAGATGCTTTCTGACTTCCTAAAGTAGGAAGTTAGATCTTATATTTCCTTCATCAAGTTCTAACACTTATACACGTATTAGTGAAAAAAAAAATATCAATATTTCCCTTATTGCAAAATATAAGTGTCTACCGAAAAATTCGGTAGTTTCACGTAATATATTCTTCGAAATTTCGAAGCCAAATTCATTAAAAAGTTAATAAAAGCGTATGCCAAACCAAAGACCCAGTACTTCGCTGCAAAAGACAGCCCAGAAGGTCGATGGCGATGAAAAAACGAAAATCAAGTCAGGAGGTAGCAACAACGTATGTTGACACTACCGCGACAGAGAAAATCTGGTTCTAGAACGGTAATCGTTCCTATTCCTGCCACCCAGCGGCAGGGGCGGTAGATCACCTGACCTACCTGCAGCGTGTGCCGCGAAATTCGAATTTCTGTCGGGGACGACGGAGTCTATAGCTAAGTATATATCTGCTGGGTAAGTTCCATGTACAAAAATATAAATAAATCAGACTGCCAACAAATACGAATTTTTTAGAATTCTTCTTTGTTTTATTATTACGTTACGTATATGTATTACATATGTTTCATTATAGCTGTCAGTAACTCGGTATCTCCGTTAGGTAAAGATAGAATATGTAAACAATAGAAATGAATGGTTATTATACTGTTTGGTGGTTTCATTAGTTGAAGAGAGATACTAATGACAATTTATGGCTTACTGTGTGCTAGGAAAAATGATTGCTTGGCGCTCGTTCAATACTCGTAAGATGGGTAAGATCTGAATGTAAACAATCGATTGAAAGGTTTGTTTTTTGTTTGCTTGTGTATTATAGTTAATGATTAATTAATAATTATTTGAAATGAGTACATACTGATTATTTATACATTTTATTGGCATATTCTAAGCTTTTAGCTCTTAGGTTTAGATGTCAGAATCATAGACTAGGCTACAGTAGCAACTGCTAACATAGGCTAGGCTTATTGCTAAGGGACATATGCCAAAGTCCTAATATATGCAGTAAAAATGGGGTTGAACATTATATGCAGTTGAATAATACTCTAGTATGTACAGTATTTTGCCTTTTTGGAGTCATATTTCTTCCGTCGTAACCCAAGAACATGTGTTTTAGGCCTGGAAGGTATAATTTTACTGGGGGTGTTTTTGGAGGGCTTGGAACGGATTAGCCTTTTACATGTTAAATGTGTTCCAAGATACGAAAAACTCTTGATACGAAGGCCGTCTCGGAACAGATTAATTTCGTATCTCGAGGTACCACTACTTGTTCCACAGCTCCTTTTTCCATCATCTTCTTCACTTCGTCTTGCAGAATAATGGCCTTCTGAGATTCGTGAGCATAACCGAAGTGGGGTAATGGCTGATCTGTCAGGGGCGGGGTTACCTCGAACGGGATCAAATACCCAATCCTGAGAACATCCACCACCCACTGCTCTGCCCCTAGTTCCTGCCACACCTTCCAGTGATCTGCCAGGCAACCCCCCACTGGTGTGGCCGAGTGATGAGAGGCGCCCATCCTATCTTCTTGAGCCTTTCCCTCTTCCCCTACTCCCCCTCCCTCTGTTGTTTCTATTGTGAAAGGGCCGATGAGTTAGCCTCTTTAGGGAAGAGGGTCTTGTGGCTCTGTTAGGGATGTTATGTCTCACTGTCTTCTTCCGAGATATTTGCTGTTGTCTCCTCTCCAAAGGAGTAGCTTGACTGTTAGACATTTTCCTAACTGCCTGCTGCACCAACCTATCATTAGTGTCCATCCTTCTTCTATCTATCGCCTCTTCCTTCCAGTTATGACCTTCTAGGCAACAGCAGTTGCGACTCCAAGATATCCCCATTCCTCATCGCTAACAGGGAATCCAAATCCACAGTGCGGCTTAGTCTAGCCAACGCTGCATCTCTCCTCATTAGCAGGATATTTGCCCAAACATTGGCACTTAAGTTTGTCAGGTACGCAATTGCCTTGGAACCTGACTGTAGTAATCTAATGAACAATGATTCATCCACTACCTTTCTTGTCACCTTTCTTGTCACTTCCGAGGATGCAATCTTCGCCACTGCTGTTGACCAAAGATCTAACCAAGAAGCAGTCTGAAAGACAGAAGAAGCTGTTGCTTCTAACGTAGCAGCCTCTTGGTACGTCATCGAAGGGCACTCCATTTTAACCTGATCCAAGGTTAATCCAGGCCTTAATCTTACAACATTAGGGTTCACTTGTCTAGACAGCAAAGGGACCTTCGGTGTCGTATAATATTTCCTTTGCTTCATCATTTGGGGGGAGGGAGAATAATTTAAATGATCTATTAGATCTTAAGGATTATCCCTTCCTGCAATCTTTTGCGTTTAAAGTTGTTAAGGTAAACAGAATCCGCAGTGACACCGAACAACGGCAATCCATACGACACCTTGGTATCAACATTCTTAATCCCAAATGGCCATGTCATTCCCACCGGGGAAGGAAGCATACTGGCCGGTGTTCCTGTCTTCTCCGAAAGGTTATTGAATTGACGAATCAAATCAATCACCTCTGCATACGAGGCCAGAAACTCCCGAATAGTCAGCAGAGGAACGAGAACGCCTCACCCTTTCTCTGCTCACGGATCTAGAGCGAGAATCTTGTCTAGATCTCCAAGATGAAGGCTCCCTTGAAACAGATATAACTTCATCTCTATTAGTATTGGTATCGTTTTCGAGCGTCAGAGAACTCGGCCTCGACCTTTCATCCAGACGGACACTGCATTCCACGAACGTATCCGACGAGGTTGCCAACTCCATATTTTTCGTACTTTTAATAGGAGCCTTATCATCCTTTGTACGTATTTTGAATGGCCTTACGGGCGAAACTGGGACCTGCATTCTATCCTCTGCTGCACCTTTTGCCGCCAACGTCGATTTTACCAGCGGTATCGTAGTCTTTGTAATCCGAACTGGCAACTCCGCATTGGCCGCTAGTCCGTCAGCCGTCGCCTCTCGCTTGTTCGGATTCTTGCGAACGGCTTCGTCTGCTAGCTTTGTGCTTACTAGCCACTGACTTCCCGACCTTCCTGCTGACTGGGATACGACAGTCCTGGTCTGAAGATGAAGAAGAATTCACTCTTCTCCTCTTAGCCCGAGGATCAGTCGCGAAATCCTGAATCCTCCAACGCTTGACTGGCGCTCGCCGTGACGTCATCAGACTTAGCGATGACACTGAACTAGAGGAAGAAGACGAAGAAAGCGAATCACACCTTTTCTTTTTGTCTCTCTTATCCATTCTCTTCTCTATACTATCCTGTAATTTCTGCATTACAGTTTGTATTGCCGAGTCAGAAGGCGTATTTGAGTCTGGGTGCAGTGAAATAGGCCGAGAAGCAGTCTGTGACGTCATCGCGCCTGCCATATCGGTGTGTGACGTATGTTGTGACGTCATCCATCTCGTAGGGAGAGACTGTGCGGCTTCTGCTGGCAACCGCACGTTTGCTGCCAAACTACCTCTCACGTTCTGCATCGCTGTAAACATCGAGTTTGATGGCGTAGCCACGGCATTATTTCCCATAAAGTGCAAGCCAGGGGAATGAGGAACATTCAGCGCTGCCGGACCCTGCTGGAACCGTGATGCCATATAATGCGCAAGCAAACCATCCAAGGTTGGTACGCCTAATAGGCCTAGCGCTGAACACGTACCGTCCAACCTATGCGCTTCGGGAGCCGGCGTCTGGAACAAAGATGGCGATGCTCTCCCTCTACCTGCTGGGAACAAAGTAGAGTGCATATTATTCATAAAATTACCCAAGACCCCTCCTGACGTTTCCGATACTGAATCGCTAGGAGAAACCGAAGGGGTATGGGACAAATCAAAAGCAGGTGGAGAAACATATGGAGCAGCCTGGTTTATTGCCGATACAAAAGAAGCCGGTAAGGTTTGGTCATCCAAAGATGGCGTCACCACCTTCCTTTTGTATTGGCCTTTCTCATAGAACTTTTTCCACTGTTCCACCGACCAACCGCGACAAACAGAACATGGATTAGTAATCGTACATACGTTTTCCCTGCACCTACTACACGTTGGATGAGGATCCGTCGACACCGAAGTTAGAAATCTAGAACATGGAAAGCCACTGACTCCTGGGGATTTCCTTTGTCTCCTCTTCGAAACGGTAGACGATCCCGATGTTGAGGGAAAAAACTCCATCCTACCACTTATACACTCTTACCAATCACACTCACACTGAGCACACTCGGTGAAAGAAAAAGTAATAAGAAATGAAAAATGAAATGGATAAAAAACGGGCAAACTGAAAACCGGCTTTAAATCAGATAGACAGTAAACACGTCTTATCTTAAAGGCGGTAGGAAAATAACTGGTGGGTCACAGGTCGCCGTGGGCATTCTGTGTATACATGCCCCGTGACCTGGTATAGATGCCAATAGTCCCTGGATCTCACAAGTGTAATTTTAATTCTACCGGTTTCCAGCTTGGCGCTAGTAAATCCTAATGTTAAGAGCGAAGGTTTGTTCCGTATATGAACAACTCTGCTTTATTCTCCATAACAATTCTTGGATTCTGATTCCTGGCCTACTTATACATCCATCAAAAGTTTGCTAAGTTCAGACTATAACCTCTTGCCTAAATTTGCAAAGTTCAAACTCTAACCTCTTGCTTGAATTGGGATAAAGGCTCTGCAATACGTGGGTTTGGTTTGAAAAAATGAACTTTTATTACATATCACATTTTTCATATAAACACATCAAACATATGCAAAATGACCACCTCTAATCCCTTCATTCTTGCTGTGTCAGATATAATTTCTACAAAACATGTACACCTATGACCCATTACTAATGGGTTAAAAACATACAAGTACAGAAAGATGCTCTTTGTAATTAATTATTCTGTCATCAAGAATTTACACTATACATATCTGGAAACATCCTGACCAAGAAAGCAGGCTCTTTATGATGAATGGATTTGTATGGAAGATGTTTGTGCTAAAAAATTTAACACTTGAAGCATTTCTCACATTTCGTTAAACAAAACAAAAAGTATGCTTACTAAGCTATTCAAAATTATTAGAAAAAAGATGAATTTACATATAAATCAGATTTCTGGGCTCAGCTCGTGTCGCTGCGCGAAATATCCTTTAATCTATTATTTCTAGGGTAAATGTACTAACACATACCAGAGAATAAATAAAATAAAGAAAAAGGTCAGTATAACTGACTCGCTCACCCTCCAAGAGGGTGTCGGTATGAACACTAGGCGAGTGAGACCACTACCACGAGCCAAATACCAATAGAAATCTCCCACAACAAAACCCCTCCATGAGGAGAGCCGACCCACAGAGTGAGCAGCTCGTACTACTACTACTCCATCCCATGCTGCCGACTGCTGCGCCTCTGGTGGGCATCCTTTTCAGTTAGCGCACACGAGTCACACGTGATATTTTTCTCTCTGTGTTTTTTGTGCCCTTTCGTTGGATTTATCTATGATGGAGCGTGCAGCTATTGCAGCAGCTAAGTTAAGTACTCAGTATTTATGGTTAGTTGGTTTTTTCCGGCCCTCAGTCAGTATTTGCCGTTTTTTAGGTATAAATACGAACTCGGGGTCGGAAGCATGGCAGCATGGTTCTGCCGCGTGGTGGGTTCGTTCTCGGTCTCCATACCTAGAACATCCCCTTATCTATGTACGCTCTATATTTATTATCCATTTTACTTAGGGTACTGTCTACTCAGGTTTGCATGCATGCATGTCTTTTACCTTATGTAGGCTTCTTCTTTCCAGACCCTAGTCCCGGCTCTTAGTATCGGCCTCTGACTAGCTTTGAGTGGTAGACTTTCCTTCGGGTTAGTCGTACACTCCTGGATTTTTTTCTCCTACTATATTGTTTTCTTTCTTTTATTTTATTTTATTATACCATGTATTTTGTTATGGTTAGGTTAGTTAGGCGTCTGGCTTAGCCTAGGTCCTGGCTCCTTGAGCCTTTGCTACCGCTCATCAGTTCGGTTGCTTCCCTATAGCATCTCTCTGATCAGTCGGTTTTTGGCCCAGTGGGTCTTCATGCTACCGCTTTTCAGTTCAGTTGCTTCCCGATAGCATCTCTCTGATCAGTTGGTTGGTCCTAGGCTTAGTTGTCTTATTTTAGTCTTACCGCCTCGTGGTCACTACGCGATCACGAGACAGCCAGACGCCTGCCCAGTCCCCTTCCCCCCTCCTCCCGCTCTTCCATAGAGTCGGGGGAGGGTGGGTCGGTCTGCCCACGCCTCGCTCCATACCCGAGCATGCCTCCCTCTCTCCCCCCAGGCGGAGGTGGCCAGGGAGACGGGACAGACCCAGGACTGGACGCGACCTCTCCGGCTTTCTTGGTCCGGCCCGGTGGTGATGTGGTGGGGGGTACTGGCCTTTCCCCCCATCCGTTGCTTCCTTGTCGCTCCGGTCGCGCTCGAGCCTGTATGTCTCCTCGCTTCCCGACCTTGCTAGGACTCCTTTCCTGTTCGGAGTCCTGGCATCCAGCGGGAAGATGTTAGTCCACCCAGTAGAGTGGACCGGAACATACAGTGGGTCCCTGCTAACCTTACCTCCGCATTGCTGAGTTACTAAACTCCGCTACGTCACTGGACTTGGTCCGGTTCGTTTGAGTTTTAGGTTTAAGCGTTATTAGATTAACTATAAGTTTATCTTAAGTACCTTAAACCTTTTCCCCCCCTACCCTTTACATGTTTCTTACCGGATATCTCCGGGATTATAGCCTATTCAGGCGAGGCAGGGGGGGGTTATGCCCAAATTTTTTCCGAGCTCCGGCATGCAACGGAGTTCTTCTGTCCTTTAGCCTGTAAGTGTTATTCTTTAAGATACTCATGTGTCTTCCCACTTACAGGCCACCAACTGTGAGCATCCGGGATGCGCCGCCACACTTCAGGACCCATGTGGACACGAAGTTTGCCGGTCCATGCTCCATGCGCGACGCTGCACGGGACATCCAGGTCTGGTACCATGAGACGTGTACCAATGTTACGATCTGGTGAGCCAGCTTTTAGAAGGGTGAGTATTCCATCTCCGGTAGCTGCTCCGCTTCTGTTTTAGTGCTTAAGTTTTCATCATCCACTTTAACTTAAGGCATCTAAGTTTAAGTTATATTTTAAGTTTTAGTTTTAAGTGATTCTTAAATCTAATCTACGCCCTCTCTTCCAGGCGCCGGCAGTGAAGGATACCGCACTGGCAACCCTGCGGGCCTGGGTCGGCGGTTTTCGGGTTTTTGGGAAGAACGCCGCCAAGGTATGCCCTACATCTTGGAGAAGCGGTTGGCGCTGTTAATCTTCCCCGGAGGCAAGGCGACAGGATACGTCGACCCAGTAGAGGCGGCCCCTACTATCGCCTTCATCCAACAACAGCTGGCTGCCTCATTAACTGATCAAGACCAGGATATCTCCACGGACGTCGCGACTCTAGATATTAATGTGGTAAACCTATGGTAGGTGTAGACGACCTGTTGGTCGAGGTAAGTAGGGTGGACACCCAAGGGTCACCCTTGGGTGTAACTGTTTCTTCTACTCCTGCAACTCTCCATCCTTCCAAGGCTTTACAGGTGATGAATTATATACTCCTCCTGACGCTTCGGTTAGACCTAAGGGTCAAGGGTCAAGCAGTGAAATCCTTGTCTAAGACGTCGTCGTCGTCTAAGAAGTCGACTTCGGCGTCATCCTCCTCACGTAAGTCTCCGGCTGCGAATCCCGGAGCAGACAGGTCTAAAGCTTCTAGCTCCGGCTCTAAGTCCTCGAGGAGTAAATCCTCCAGAGAGAGATCTCGCACCCGGCAGAGTCACCAGTTCCGCTACCCTTGGTTCCGATTCAGGGCCACCCCTCCACCTCCGCAGCAGCTCCGGCCTTGGACTCCATGCTGGCCTGTTGCAACAGGTGGGGCGACCTGGTGGGGTCCCCTAAAGAGTAGCATGGAACAAATGATCTCTCGTCTGTCGGATAGGATTACTTCCCAAGACTCCATTATAGCCGGACTGAGAGAAGCCCCTCTAGCCTCTCCTCCACTTTCCAATACGAGTGGAACTCAGCTTCCTCCGTATGACTCGCTACCTCCGTTCTCGATGAACAATCCATGGAGAGTAGCGTCATACGCCCCCTTCCAAGACGGTCTCATTTCCATACCGGAATTCGGAACTCGAAGGATAGAGGACTTCGAGTTCTTCCCGGAAGACCTCCAGCCTCCGTTCATAGGCTACGCAAGGCTTACAGCTTCAGCCATGGTTCGGGATGATAAAGGTACCAAAGGAGACAGTCCTCTATTCACGAGACCAGGCTCAGAGAGAATGGCTCAGATGTTTAGAGGACATGGACTGTTCTAATACCAGGATACAACCTTTCAAGAGTCCCTTTACATTTTCACAATGGATGAGAGTACCCCGCTCCCGTTCCTGACAAAGATCGCGAGGTCTACCATCCCAGCGCCCGGAGAGGGGGAACCCATGCTCAATTGAAGGAAGCAGATCCCACATCTCCGTTGCTCCCTTCAGCCGGAGAATTGTGGGAGGACTTGCCAAACACCTTCTCAGCTGGCAAACTCAAACCGGACTGTGCTATGGAGCAGTTTGGTGAAAAGCTACCAAGGCTCCCAGATGGCCTTATTCAGGCTGAATTTGACGCGAAATCGCGATTAGCCAGATCAATTAACTCTATGGCTATGTCCGAGGTAGCAACCATAGCTTATGGCTCAGAACCGCTTTTTAAGCTCATGACCAAAGCCCTGACTCAAAACTGGTAACAGTCGGATATGTTTGAGTTTGCCACTGCTAGAACGAATTGTAGGAAGCATGTCCTACAAGAGGCAACCATTCGACATGAGCCGAATAGGTTACTCTCGTCTAACATCTGGGGAGCAGATCTCTTCCCAGAAGCTATGGTGAAGGAAGTCCAGTCAGAGGCTACGAGGCTGAACCAGAGCCTTAAGGACCGTTGGGGCCTTACGGCTAAGAGGAGACAAGACCTAACACCTAAAGGTAAGGAGGGACAGAGGAAACCTAGGCGTTTCCATCCTTACCAGAAAAAAGCAGCCACGCTTTCCTCAGCAAGTTCCAGCGGTGCCCTTAGTGCAAACAGCCCAACTTCCACCTCTAAGCTCAATCACAGCCAATTTATGTTGATATCCCCTCAGCCTCAGCCCTCCACCTCTTACGCCATCTCTCCAGCTTACAATCAAGCCTTCGAGAGTCAAGCTTCACAGAAGTATGACCGCTCGGGTAAGGGAGGCAGAGGTAAGGCGTTCCTTTCGTGGGAGAGGATCGGGAGGCCCCTTTAACAGGGGAAAGCACTTCAGAGGAGGTCCGAGGCGGTTACCAGAACCAATGAAGAACTTCAAGTAGGAGGGAGGCTGTTTCACTTTCGCCACCGGTGGAACTTCAGCGAATGGGCTCAGAGCATAGTGTCAAAAGGCCTGGGTTGGAGCTGGTTGACGAACCCACCTCCATCCAGACCTTTCCGTCAACTTCCTTCCAAAGAATTGACAGAGTACGCAAAGGACCTCCTTCAGAAAGGAGCTATAGCAAGAGTCAAGAGATTAAAATTTCAAGCGCTTGTTCAGCGTGCCAAAGAAAGGCTCACAAAAAAAGAAGGGTAATCTTAGACTTGTCCCCGCTTAAACTTAGCCATCCGCTGCGACAAGTTCAAGATGCTCACGATCTCACAGGTGCGGACCTTACTTCCCGTGGGGCCGTCACCACCTCTATCGATCTTACAGACGCCTACTATCATATCCCTATTGCAAGACACTTCCGTCCGTATCTGGGTTTCAAGATAGGAGACCAGGCATTCTCCTTCAAGGTAGTTCCCTTCGGACTCAACGTGGCACCCAGGGTGTTCACGAAACTAGCGGAAGCTGTAGTGCAACATCTCAGATCACAAGGGATTATGGTAGTAGCGTATCTCGACGATTGGTTGATCTGGGCTTCAACAGTCGAGGAATGCAACAGAGCTACACTGAAAGTGATTCAGTTCCTGGAAATATCTAGGCTTCAAGATAAACAGGCCAAGTCAAGACTCACTCCAGGGTCAGACTTTCAGTGGCTGGGCATTCAATGGAATCTATCCTCCCATACTCTGTCGATTCCATCAACCAAAAGGAAAGAAATAGCAAAGTCAGTTCAAGCAATTTCTAAGTCACAAACTGGCGTCAAGGAGAGCTCAGGAGAGGATCCTGGTTCTCTCCAGTTTTGCATCAGTGACGAACGTCTTAATGAAAGCCAAACTGAAAGACCTAACCAGAATCTGGCGCTCACGAGCAAATGTCAGGGCCAGGGACAAACTATCCTCAGTCCCTCTGATTCTAAAGAATCGTCTTCGGCCGTGGGCGAAAGTCAAGAATTTGTCAGTGTCAGTACCCCTTCAGTTCCCTCCACGGGGATACCATCCACACAGACGCGTCCTTAAGCGGTTGGGGAGGGTATTCACAGATCCAAAAGGTTCAAGGAACTTGGTCACCTCAGTTCAGTCAGTTCCATATAAAACGTACTGGAGGCATGGCAGTGTTCTTGACTCTAAAAAGGTTGCGCCCACCAAAGTACTCCCACATAAAGCTAGTTCGGACAGCGCAGTGGTAGTACATTGTATAAACAGAGGAGGCTCCAAGTCACATCATCTAAATCATGTGATGGTAGCCATCTTCTCCCTGGCAGACAAGTTCAGTTGGCATCTCTCCTCCACTCACATAGCTGGAGTGAGGAACGTCATAGCAGACGCGTTATCCCGATCAGTGCCCCTAGAGTCGGAATGGTCACTGGACAAACAGTTCGTTCCAATGGATCCTTCAAAGAGTTCCAGGGCTACAGGTGGATCTCTTCGCATCTCAAGCGAATCACAAAAACTTCCCTGTTATGTAGCCCCCAACCTGGACCCCTCTGGCCTATGCCACGGACGCCCTGGCTCTAGACTGGAACAACTGGGAAGAAGATTTATGTCTTTCCCCCAGTGAATCTTCTTATGAAAGTTTTAAACAAACTCAGGACGTTCAAGGGTCAAGTGGCTCTAGTAGCCCCACAGACTGGCCGAAGAGCAATTGGTATCCCCTAATTCTGGAGCTGGGCCTTCGTCCTCTTCGGATCCCAATCCCAAGCTCTCCCAGTCAGTACAAACGAAGACTGTGTTTCGCTTCCTCAGGGATTCTCAAAACCCTAAACTTTATGGATTTCATGAAGTTTGCGGCAAAAAGAGATGCGAATATTGACCCTCAGAATTATTCTCTTCTTGGAATCCGATAAAAGGGATTCAACTTTGAGACAGTACGATGCTGCTGTCAAAAAGTTAGCAATCTTCCTGAGAGAATCTGATATTAGAATCATGACAGTTAATTCAGCTATATCCTTTTTCAGATCCTTATTTGAAAAAGGTTTAGCAGCTAGCACGATTACGACAAACAAGTCAGCCTTGAAAAAGATATTTCAATTTGGGTTCAACATAGACTTGACGGATTCCTACTTCTCGTCTATTCCTAAGGCATGTGCTAGACTTAGACCTTCTGTAAGGCCTACGTCAGTTTCATGGTTCTTAAACGATGTTCTAAAAACTGGCTTCAGAAACCGATAATGACACATGCTCGTTTATAATGCTCTTAAGGAAAACCCTGTTTTTATTGAGCTTAGCTTCAGGAGCAAGAATTTCAGAAACTGTCGGCTTTATCCAGAGATCCGGATCATATTCAATTCCTTCCCACACAGGGGAAGTACTACTTTCTCCGGAACGTAGCTTTTTAGCAAAGAATGAAGATCCTTTGATGAGGTGGGAACCCATGGAAGGTACTACCCCTTCCACAAGATGTATCTCTTTGCCCAGTTACAACCTTACGAGCCTTTCTGTCCAGGACCTCCTCATCCTCATCGGGTCCCCTCTTTTTTAAGAGGGAAAAAGGTGGTACTTTATCCATTAAAGGCATCAGGCAGCAAATCCTGTACTTTATTAAGCAAGCCAATCCTGACTCTTTCCCGAAAGCACATGATGTTAGGGCAGTAGCCACCTCAATTAATTATTTCCAACACATGAACTTCGATGAGTTGAAAAAGTATACCGGATGGAAATCGCCGACAGTGTTCAAACGCCATTACCTTAAGTCCTTGGAAGCTCTGAAATTTTCAGCAGTAGCAGCGGGAAACATAGTTTCCCCTGATTCTAGTTAATTTGTAGTAGAAGATTCAGTCCTCCTTTCTACCTGCTTCACCCAACAGTTCGTCTATTCCTACCGTGTTCATTTTACATTCACCTGGTGTTTTTAGCTGCTTTTATGATGATGTAGTGGGTGCCCCCTTAGTTTTTGCTAGGGACACTACAGATGATTATGGATTTTGATCTCATGGATGTTACCCCCTTATTTTTATGCTAGGGGATACATCTCATTTATATTGGCTACGGGTTTTGTATATTAAGTCATATGCATTCCTATATATTATTCATTGTTTGGTAATTTTGTTCATTGGACTACTCTAATTGCTATTATATTTTTGATACATGCTTTACACAGATACCATTTTGTTACATGTAAGCCATTTACCTCTGTACATATGTAAATATTACCTATGATAAGAAACATGTTTAGAATTAAGGGTAATTTAAGCATATTTCTATTTTGTAATCACTGTGTATTTGTATCTTTTTAGCAATTATAGTCTTTTTTTTTATATTTACTATATTTTTTATTTGAGACCTATTCTGATTTATTTTATTACTTTTGTTTACAATCTTGTGCTATTTCTCTGGTACGATTTCGCGCAGCGACACGAGCTGAGCCCAGAAAAGGGATTTTGACGTAAGGAAAAATCTATTTCTGGGCGATTGGCTCGTGTCGCCAGCGAAATCCCACCCTACCCATCCCTTCGCCCAAGATTGTCTGCTAACTTCAGGATGGCCACCAGAGGCGCAGCAGTCGGCAGCATGGGATGGAGTAGTAGTAGTACGAGCTGCTCACTCTGTGGGTCGGCTCTCCTCATGGAGGGTTTTGTTGTGGGAGATTTCTATTGGTATTTGGCTCGTGGTAGTGGTCTCACTCGCCTAGTGTTCATACCGACACCCTCTTGGAGGGTGAGCGAGTCAGTTATACTGACCTTTTTCTTTATTTTATTTATTCTCTGGTATGTGTTAGTACATTTACCCTAGAAATAATAGATTAAAGGATATTTCGCTGGCGACACGAGCCAATCGCCCAGAAATAGATTTTTCCTTACGTCAAAATCCCTTAATTAGTCAATCAAACGAATCAATTTTAAAACTTGATCAAAAACACACAAACACACAAGAGTAAAGAGAATATAGAAGCAAACAATTCATGAACTATGAAAGTGCAAAGAAAATTAAAGGTATGAATGGCTGGTAAAAACTGCCTATAGACAAATGCAACAATTGCCACCACAGAAATCATCATCATCATAAACGTTTTTACTTCTTCCTTCCCTTTAAGGGATTGAGAGTTTAATACTATGATCACTGCTGGGAATTTTGGGGATGTGTATCTGCATGTGTAGCACTGACTACTGTATTCTTCCCTGGACTATAATTAGCAATGGGTTAGTGGTGAAACATGCATTCTTTCAATCACAAGACCAGATTATTCACATTACTTAAGAAAACTTTATCTGTATATTTTCCACATCACTATTAAATGACATGAATGACCATTATAATAAAGATAAATGTACTACACTTGGATGTGAGAAAAAAGCTAGCAATAAAGTACTGTACTTACAAATAATCCATATCTTTTCTTAGCTCGAATCATGATGGCAGTAGAAATATCATCCAAGTGAGGATACATTGGATGCTCGTTGTCTACATGTTGCAGCATTTTCTTTCCATTTGTCCATACTAAGGCACTTGTAACAGACCAATTCAAAGTGATTCTCTCGTGAACAACGTTGTCAACCAGTTTACCTGAATCATATGCAATGGATTACCAAATTTTAATTATAGTACTACAAATGCATGCTATGTAACAAGCAAATTACAGGTCCCAATATGAATTATGTAATCTAAACCAGAGAGAGAGAAAAAAAGAATGCATTAATACATGCTCATTTTAAAAATATCAAGACCTCTTCTAAATAGTAAAAAGTTTTTTTCATTCAAACCCAATAGTTGTTTCGCAAACAGATGTAGAATAGCTAAGAGTCAATGTTCACACATGCTTGCCTTTAATCCACTAGCAGAAAAATGATATTGTTATAATACAATAAAGTTTCATACATACTTACCTGGCAGATATATACATAGCTAAGACTCCGTCGTCCCCGACAGAAATTCAAATTTCGCGCCACTCGCTACCGGTAGGTCAGGTGATCTACCTGCCTGCCCTGGGCGGCAGGACTAGGAAAACCATTCCCGTTTTCTATCATATTTTCTCTCTTCCCACCTGTCTCTGCGGGGAGGCTGGGTGGGCCATTAATCGTATCTATCTGCCAGGTAAGTATGTAGAAACTTTATTGTATTATAACAATATCATTTTCATACAATGAACTTACTGTCAGATATATACATAAACTGATTGGCAACCTTTGGGGTGGAGGGTCAGAGACAGCTAATATGGAATAGACAGGTAAACAACATATGTTGTAGGTATAAAAGAAAAAACCTTGGTTCCTACCTGATAGGTGGTAGACTTCGTGGCTGTAGCCCGGTAGTCTGCATCACCTCAAGACTTTAGCGAGATATTAGATCTATGGCTAGAGTTCTTGTGGGTCTGTCGATGGGTATAAGAACCGCTTACTCGGCAGAGCCTAAAAGGACTTGTCAATGGGTACTGGACCACTTCTATGACAACACACCTTGTGAAGGAGCAATAACCAATCCCGACCACTGATCCTAACCACCATGTTAGTATATAGAATTGCTCTGAGTTATCCCCGAACTCATAAACAAACAACCATAACTCGAAACGAAAAAAACTCATTTATACAAAAATTCTCAAAAAAAAAAAATTTTAAATACTCCCCTAAAAGATATCACAAGAGTTCCTTACTGAACAACAGTGACTGTCCGCCAGTGCAGCACCAAGTCCTCTTTGTCAGCAGGAATCTAGAACATATCTAGTAGAAGGTATGTACAAATTTAAGGATTGGTGTTTGCTCCCGTACCCAGTATTGTATCCGCCGATACAAATGGTCCCAGAGAAAAACATTTCTCGTAGGTCACGCGAACGTCTTTAAGATAGTGAGATGCAAAACTGAATTGCACCTCCAATATGTCGTGTCAATGATTTTCTTTAATGACATATTCTTCTGAAAAGAGAGAGAGACGTCGCCACTGCTCTAACTTCATGGGATTTTACTCTAAAGCGGAAAAGAGTCGTCAGGACAGAACTTGTGAGCATCCGTAATGACGCTCCTAATGAAGAAAGATAATGCGTTCTTAGACATGATTCTTGTGGGGTCCTCAATCGAACACCAAAGACTTTGTCTAGAGCCTCCCATTGTTTCTTTCTTGTAAGAAGAACTTCAAGGCTCTTACCGGGCAAAGAGACCTCTCTGTTTCTCCCTCCCTACTAGACTCGATAAGCCTTTGATCTCGAATCTCTTGGGCCAGGGATTCGATGGATTTTCATTCTTCGCTAGAAACAGAGTTCTAAACGAGCAAAAGGCCGAGTCTTTGTTAAAGCCGACTTCATCTTCTAGGGCATGAAGTTCGCCCAACTCTTTTGGCTGTCGCCAAAGATAGGAGAAACAAGCATTTTTTTCTGTTATATACCTGAACGAAGCTACGTTGGGGAGGCTCAAAATCTGTCCGACGAAAGGAACTGAGAACTACGTCCAGGTCCAGCTGGGTGGAGTTAGTTCCTTCGATTTTGTCGTTTCAAACGATCTAATCAAGTCGTGCAGATCTTTATTGTCAGCAATGTCTAGGCCTCTGTTTCTAAATACTGCCGACAGCATGCTCCTGTATCCTTTGATTGTCGATACAGACAAATGAGAGACCTCTCTCAAGAACACAGGAAATCGGCGATTTTTCGGTTATAGAGGTACTGGAGGAGACAACTTCTTAGACTTGCACCACCTTCTGATACCTCCCACTTCGACTGATAGACTTGTCTAGTGGAAGCTTCTGCGGGCTCTAGCGATAGCGCTTGCAGCTTCGCAAGAAAACCCCCCCTCGCTCTGACAAGTCTTTCGATAGTCGAAAGGCAGTCAGAGCGGAGGAGAGAGGGGCGACGAGGGGGGGTTTTGATTGAAACCTCTCGAAGTGTGGCTGTCTGAAGAAGATCCATCCTTGTTTTTTTGGAAGGGATCTTGGGAAGTCTACTGGTCCACTCCAGCACCTCTGCAAACCAATCTTGTGCTGGCCCAAAACGGGGCTATCAGGGGTCATCCTTGTCCCGTTGGACGCTACGAACTTTCTCAACACTTGTCCCAGGATCTTGAAAGGGGGGAAAGCGTACACGTCCACATGAGGACCAGTCCAGCAGGAAGGCGTCGACCACGAGAGCTCTTGGGTTCTTCCACCACTGAACAAAAGACTTCCAGCCTTTTGGAAAGGAATGTGGCGAACAGATCTACGTGAGGAGTGCCCCAGAGATCCCAAAGACTCTGACACACCTCTGAATGAAGAGTCCATTCTGTGTGAAGGACCTGGCTCTCCTGCTCAGTCTGTCCGCCCTGATGTTTCTCGTCCCCTGAACAAATCTTGTTAGGAGGGCGATGTTTCTTTGTGAGGCCCAAATTAGCAGATCTCTTGCTATCTCGTAGAGCGACACTGAGTGTTGCCTCCTCCCTGCTTCCGAAGTGTAGGACAGGGCTGTAGTGTTGTCCACATTCACTTGGACCACACTGTTCGTCACAAAGGGTTCGAAGAACTTAGCGCTAAGTGAACTGCTAGAAGTTTTTCTTTGCAATTTATGTGCCAGGACACCTGTGCTGCCTTCCAGGTGCCTGACACTTCTCTCGGTCCTAGTGTTGCTCCCCCCACCCTTCTCCGATGCGTCGGAATACAACACTCGGTTTGGGTTCGGAACTTCCAGAGAAATTCCCTTGTTTCTCTTTTAGAGGGACAACCACCATTGCGGTGTGGTTTCATCTCCCTTGGAAGGAGAAAACTGTCGGAGAGAAGTCCCGTCTTCCAGTTCCACGATCTCCTTAGGAAAAACTGAAGAGGGCGAAGATGTAGTCTTCCTAGAGGAAAGAACTGTTCGAGCGAGGAAAAGGTGCCTAGTAGGCTTAACCATTCCTCGCCGAAAGTAACGTTCTTTCCTAAGAAGAGAGAGACTTTTTCCAAGCCTCTCCACGATTCTCTCTTGCGAAGGAAATACTCGAAAACCCCAGAGAATCCATCTGAATCCCCAGATAGACCAAGTTCTGTCTGGGAATACAGCTGTGACTTCTCGAGGTTCACGAGGTAGTCCCAACGCCTTTATCAGGTCTAGGGTCAAAAGAAAGGTCCTCCAAACACTGTCTCTCTGTTCTGGCCCTGATGAGCCAATCGTCCAAATATAGAGAGATGTTGACGCCTTTGAGGTGAAGAAACCTCGCCACATTCTTCATCAGGCTCGTGAAGACCTGAAGGCGCTTGTGGATAGGCCGAAAAACACAAGGCCCTGAACTGAAAGATCCTTCCCCCCGTCATGAAACGGAGGTACTTCTTCGACGAAGGGTGAATCGGGACATGAAAATAGGCGTCCTGGAGATCCAGCGACACCATCAATCTCCTTGACGTAACGCCGCAAGGACTGAGGCCGAAGGTCTCCATAGAGAACTTCTCCTTTCAAACGAACTTGTTCAGAGCGCTGAACATCTAGAACTGGTCTCCAGCCCCCCGAGGCTTTCGCAACCAGGAAAAGCCGATTGTAAAACCCCGGAGAGTTTGCTTGCTCAGAACAGTTTCTTATAGGCTCTTTTGTCCCACATTTGATTCACCATCAGACGAAGAGTATCCCTCAGTACAGGGTCCCTGTATCTGGCTGACAGTTCCCGCGGAATGGTCGTTAGTGGAGGACTGTCTTGGAAGGGGATAAGATATCCCTTCCTGATTATGGACATGGAAGAGGCGTCTGAGTTTATGAGTGACCAGGCGTCTGCAAATTCGAGAAGCCTGGCCCCCACTGGTGTTTGGAGGCTGTCTGTCTCACTTCCCTTTCTTAAAGGGACGGGAAGGAGCCTTACCTCTCCTCTCAAGACCTCTTCTCTTAGAGGTAGCTCTGGAGAGAGGCCCTCCTCGAAAGGGCTGAACCGTAGAAGTCGGTCCTTTCTTGTCAACAGAAACAAGAGGTCTCTTCTTCCTTGCAGTTTGCAGGAGAAGATCCTGAGTCGCCTTCTCAGTCAGTGATCGAGAAATGTCCTTCACTAAACTGAGAAGGAAACAGGAAGTCAGACATGGGAGTGAAAACCAGGGCTGCTCTCTGTGAGAGAAGAAACCGCCTTGGTAGGAATGAACTAAAAATACTCCTCTTCTTAAGGAGTACTGCTCCGAAAAGAGAGGAGATTTCTCCCGATCCGTCTTGTACCGCATTGTCAATACAAGCAAGAATACTGAGAATGACTTCGGGGTCAAGACCATCCGAGTCATGAGCTTTCTTAGACATCACCCCAAGGGACCAGTCTAGGAAATTAAACACTTCCAAAATATGGAAGAGTCCCTTGAGGAGATGATCCGTCTCCGAAATAGCCCAAGACACGCGAGCTCCATTCAAGCGTGTCTCCTTGACGAGTCAACCAAGGTTGAAAAGTCCGCTTCGGCTGCCGCTGGAAGAGAAAGGCCCATGTTCTCCCCACCCAGTTTTCGGTACCAGAAACCTCTCTTGCCAGAAAGTATGGCTGGAGGCATACAGAAGGTGGTCCTGGCCCAGATCCTTCTTAGACAACATCCATTTGTTCTAAGGAGCTGAAGCGCTCTCTTCATAGAGATCGTAGGTCTCATCTTCAACGACCGACGAAGACTTAGGCACAGTCGCACTCGAAAAACAGTGATCGAGGCGAAGGAGGAGTGGCAGGAGTTAAAGAATCTCCGTATTCTCGTAAAGAAAGGTCAGTTAGAACTTTATAGTTCGAGACTCCTTCTCTCCCGTCACCCTCTTCTTCCGAATCTCCTTCTCTACCTTGGGAGAATCGGCCTGAAAAACGAGAGGATCTTCATCCCGTCTCTCTCTACTGGTGACAAAACTCCTACTAGGAGAGGGGCCTCATAGAGTGAACCGACTCTCTCTCACGGTCTAAAAGAAGTCTCGTGTCTGCTTGACTTCTCGTGCCTGAACAGCTCCTCGCGCTTGGCTGGCGCCTCGCGCTTGTTCTGGCGCCTCGCGCTTGGCTGGCGCTTCACGCTTGGCTGGAGCGTGTAGCCTGGCTGGCATCTCGCGCCTGGCTGACGTCTCGCGCTGTCTGGCGCCTCACGCAACTCCTCGCGCCGGCTGGCGCCTCGCGCCTGGCTGAATCCTCGCGCTTGGCTGAATCTCACGCCTAACTGGCGCCTCGCGCCTGGCTGGCGCTTCAGGCCTGAGCGTCATGATCTCGAGCAACTCGCTCGGAAAGATCCTGACGTTTATACGACTCTTCTTGCCTGGAAGACGTCCTATGTCTGGCGGACGCTTCACGTCTGGCTGGAGAAAGAAGACGAGACTTCTTAATAGGAAGTCTAGCGTCCTTCTTGCGATCCCACCCTTGAAAGAACTCCACCAAAGAGGCAATCTGCTCTTGAACTGCAAGCAAAATCCTCTTGGAAGCCACCCCAGCGTCCTCTTCAATAGAAGAAGCAGGAGAACTCGAAGGAGTGCGATCATCAAATACATCTCTAGGAGGCGTCGAAACCAGCTTAGCCTTCTTGATAGAAGAAGGAGCTTCCTCCGAGAAGCGCTCCGGGCTCGAGTCGAAGCGCGCTCTTTCAATGCCTTTTCAGTGGCCTAGAAAGATCCGAGTCCTTCCACCCTCGTTTAGGTGAAGGAGAACCGGACGACGAGAAACAATCTCGTAGGACGCTTCTATTTGAGCGGTCCTGAGCAGACTGTAACGAAACAGAACCTGCTGAAGGGACGCCTGACCGTTGGGGATTCCCCACAACCTCCGTACGACTTTCGACTTTCCTACTCCTCTGGGTATGTGAGTTTGGAAGAGGTCTAGGCCTGGGAGCATCGCAGGGACGGTCAGACACCCCCTCCACAACACTGGGAACACTCACTTCACTTTGTAATCACAATCACTAGCCTTACCTTGCATGGCCGCCATCTTTGTCTTCATTTTACGAAGAGTAGCCTTCAGATTGGCGATTTCAGAAGCCGAATCCGAATGCAAAGCCTGTGAGGATTCAGATACATAGGGAGAATCATATTCATTAACAAAAGGAGAGTTAGACTCAGAAAAAGGCTCAATAGGCCTTGTATCACACTCTTTTGTGGCAGCCCGTCTAATCCTATCCCTCTCTAACTTCTTCAAGTAAGAGTTAGAGTCTTCCATTCATTAGCATCCAACTTTCACACTCAATACAGGTGTTAGCCAAAGAAACAGTCGAACCCCCTACATTTACGACATACAGTGTGAGGATCAACCGAAGCCTTCGGTATCCTCACCTTGCAGCCTACATTCACACACACTCTCACACTAACACTTGAATCAGACATTCTATTAGAAAAATCTCAAAAGCAAGTCCAAATCCAGTCCACAGTAGCGAATGCCAAAACAACGATCCAGTACGTCACCAAGAAATCCAATAAAGATGATCAATAAAGTCTTGAAAAGCGAATTCCAGTCAGGAGGTAGTAACAACAATGTTGATACCACCGGCGACAGAGAAAATATGATAGAAAACGGGAATGGTTCCTAGTCCTGCCGCCCAGGGCAGGCAGGTAGATCACCTGACCTACCGGTAGTGAGTGGCGCGAAATTTGAATTTCTGTCGGGGACGACGGAGTCTTAGCTATGTATATATCTGACAGGTAAGTTCATTGTATGAAAATAATATTTCCCTCAGAATTTTTCTCTCACAACCATCGACTGATGTATCACAAACAAAAAAGATGTAATACTAATAGAATATACAGAATGCTACTGTGGGCCTCAACAGGGAAAGCAGCCCAGTACAGAAATAAAAACTGAAAAGTTTGAACTATAAGAGAAAGAAAGAAGGATAAAAAGAAAAATGAGATAAGAAAGTAATACACAATACATTAGTATAAGTTTAAGTACAGAGCATAATCTTCTTCTCAGCTTCAACCCATTTTTATGTGGGATCGGCGTTATGAATTAGCCGTCTCCATCGATTTCTGTTCTGTGCATTGTTCTCAATAGCTTTACATAACATATCTTCCCTATACAATCACACCTTATTTCTTGGTCTTCCCTTCTTCCTTCTACCCCGCACTTCCATCTCCATTGCATGTCTTTCAACAAGACGTTCCTCTCTTTGTAACAGGTGTCCATACCATTGAAGCCTTCCCTCTATATTTTCTAATACTATCTTCCCTTGTTACTCCCAACATTCATTTCAACATTCCCATTTCTGCTACATCCATCTTCTCCTCTGTTTCCCTCATACTTGCTGTTTTTGTTCCATCTGTGTCTGACCACCATCCTATGAAACTTTCCCTTCAGTTTCAGAGGAACCTTCTTGTCACAGAGGACCTCTGATGCAGACCTCCAGTTATTCCATCCTGCCTGAATTCGGTGCCTTACCTCTTGGTCCATGCTTCCACTATCCTCTAATATGAGACCCCAAGTACTAGAACTTCTGTACTCTCTTTATTTCTTCCCAATCCAATCTTATGCTATTTCCACCATCCTCAGTAATACTGGAACACACACATTTGCTTTTTGATCATCTCATTCCTCTCTCTCCTCAAGTGCTGCTTTTCACCTCTCCAACCTCCCCTCCAACTCCTCCCTCCTCTCTGAACACAACACAATGTCATCTGCATATAATATGCACCATGGCACTGCTTCTCTAACATCCTTGGTCATTACATCCATCACAATGTTGAAGATGAATGGACTAGGTGCCGACCCCTGGTGTAATCCAACTCCTATCTCAAATCCATCTGTCTCTCCAACACTATGAATACCAGATGCATGTCTATTTTTTCTCTGAAATTCTCCATCAGCTGCCTTATACAAAATACTCCATCTGTTGTGCCGCTTCCCTCCATAAATCCTAATGTTCTTTTCATAGTCTCACTTCCCTTCTCGGCCTGCCATCTATTATTCTTTCTAAAATCTTCGTGCGAGACATTAGTTTGATACCTCTATAATTGCATTCCCGAACATCACCTTTACCTTTAAATATTAGGTATCAATATGCTTTCCTGACAATCTTCTGTTATCTTTGCCTGCTCAAATATTTTTACCATCAGATCATACAAGATGTCTACCCCTCCCTCCCCTAAGGCTTTCCAAACTTACACTGGGATTAAGTCAGGTCCTGTTGCCTTCCCATTCCTTATTCTTTTTAAGGCTCGTATAACTTCATCCCTACCAATCCCCCATTACAATTCCCATGTTTACTTGTCCATCCTCTCTTACAAGTCTTTCATTTTCTTCATTTAACAGTTGCTCGAATTACTCTTTCCATCTTTTCAGGATGTCTCCTTCCTTTTTTATGATCTTACCATTCCTATCTTTCATTTGCTTAATATGGGTGATGTCCTTCGTTCTTTTATTTCTTACTTTTGAACAGTTTGGGCATCTTACTCAACCCTTCCTTGGTTTCCAGTTCAGTATAAACCTCTTCATATGCCCTTGCCTTAGCTTGAGCTACCACCCTTTTTCCTTCTTTGTTTCCTTCTCTTAATCTTTCTCTGTCCTCCTCCAACTGCAACAGAACATAATAAACTGCTGAAATACTAGAAAGTATTATAGCCACCACTTACGGACAGTTGGGCAAGAAATAACCGATACCTAGAAAAACACAATCAGTAATATGAAATACCTCGGATATTACCAAACAAATTAAGTGAAGTAAGAAATACCAATATACTATGCTATCAATAAGCATACAACCACCCACCTTACTGACTTCTTTTTGGTGGTCACAGTGTCAAAAATTATGGTATAAAAAAAAAAAAAACATAAAAATTATAAATATACCCGAATTAGGCACAAGTAAAAGAATAGAGTGATAGTCACTGACACAGCAAAAGATATATACTTGCAGGAAGGATGGCAAACCCACCCAATAAGTTTCTACTACACTCTCTGGCAAGTAAAGAAAAAATGGAACTCGAATAGTAGCCATATAAAGAAAGAAACAAAAGGATTAAGTAGAATAAAAGTTTATAAAGAGACGTTCCCAAACCTTCAAAAATGTTTGTACATCAGCTTTTCCCTTCATGGGGTTTGACATGGAATGAGTTTTAACTACTCTCTTATGTCCTGTTCTTTAGGTCTTTACCTACTTGCTTTTCCTGTAATTTCCTATGCTACTTCATCCTGTTACTTTCCTGGCTACTATAGTTCTAACCAACTGTGTCTCATCCTTTCTCATTTTATGTACAAAATATCTAATCTTACTGAGATCTCAAGTCATATTTCCCACTTTTTGATACATCTCTATACCAATTCCTCATTCATTACTTGATCTTTCCAAACTATTCTTGCCAAAAATCCTAACATCCTATCACCACATCTTTTCAAAATTTCCAATTTTGTTATCAGTTTGGTCGTTTCCACTGCACAGCAATACATATCTCTTGTAACCAAAACTCACACAGCAAAGCTGTGGATATTCTAACGGCTATGTTGTCTGTCAGTACCAAAGAATTTCGAACACTAAGGATAGTTATTACCTACTGATGAGTCATGGTCCTACACATATGATTAGTCACTTTAAAACTTCTGCTTCTTATGTCTACAAGACATGAATATGCAAGTCTACAGACAATCAGACCATGAATGAGGGCACTACATGATTGATGAGTTTGTGATGAAAAAATGCTCAAAACCATTTAAAAGTTTTCTTACATGCAAAACTTATCTCTCATTTTCCATACGTCAACACACAGTGAAATATAACTACCCAGAATCTATTGATAAACTGTGGATGAAGCCAAATTTTACTACTGTACAGCTTAATTACTCAGGTTTCAACATTATACACATCATCAAAGTTATTTTCTATCTAGAAACAATACACATGACAAATACTTTAACCAATACCATACATATTTCATTTATTCCTTATGCCACCATACAGTTTAATATCAAAATTTGATGAAACTGTAAAAAATTCACCTGTATAAGATGCAGTTATGATTCTGTTTTCATGTGTGGGATGCCAGGAGAATGCTGATATGAAATTACTTTGATCAGGGGTAATAACTCTTGTGATGACTGCTGGTTCTTGATCTTCCCCACCAACAATATAATTCAATATGTCATGAATTCGAACTGCAGAACTATCTTTTCCTAATGAACCCAACAAACTTGCTCTGCAAATATATAGAGGAAAAGATCAACATTATATGTGGGATTTTATGTGACTCTCTCTCTCTCTCTCTCTCTCTCTCTCTCTCTCTCTCTCTCTCTCTCTCTCTCTCTCTCACACACACACACACACATATATACGCACATATATATATGTATTCGCGTTCTCCAGATTCAAGGACTCACTGATTCGCGGATTTTTCGCTGGACCTTATCTACCCATTATTTGCAGAGAATTCGCCTATTCGCGGGATTTTCCGTCGATAAATAACCACTAATTAGTGTATTTTTATGTTATTTTCATGCCTCAATACATGATTTACTAATTTTCAAATATTAATATTAATGTAAAGACCAATCACTTCAATAAAGAAAATACTACAGTGAATTAGTAAGATTTTAGTTCTTTCGAACTCCAGGTCTCTCTCTCTCTCTCTCTCTCTCTCTCTCGTCCCTCTCTCTCTCTCTCTCTCTCTCTCTCCTCTTTTACTGAGACGAGAGATTTTTTATCGGTACACATATGTATAATAATGTTTATTAACTATTTTTCATATAATAATAATAACTATAACTAAGATAATAATATAATATATAATAATAATAATAATAATTAATAATAATGAATAATAATAATAATAATAATAATCAATAAATTAATAAATAATAACTAATGAATAAATAATAATAATAAATAATAATAATAATAATAAATATAATAATAATAATAATAATAATAATAATAATAAGAATAATAATAATAATAATATAATAATAATAATAATAATAATAATAATACTAATAATAATAATTAAATAACGTTGCTCCCATCTGGTAGCTTTATCCCTTCAGTTCTCGTTACTTTGCCTTTTTGTATGTTGACTAAGGCGCATTTTTCTATTCCAAACTCCATCCTGATATCCCTAGATACAATCCTTACAGTCTGGATTAGGGTATCTATTTCCTTGATGCTTTTACCATACAGCTTGATGTCGTCCATGAACATCAGATGGTTGATTCTGTTGCCTCTTTCTTGAGTTGGTACCCGGCATCCATCTTCTGTAGTACTTTTGTCATGGGAATCATGGCTACTACGAAGAGTAGTGGGGACAGTGAGTCGCCCTGGAAGATCCCTCTCTCCTGATATTAACCTCTGCTAGTCTTATTCCCAGAGCTTGTAAGTATTGTATTCCAGTTGCGCATTGTATTTTGAGGAAGTGATGGTGTTTTCCTCTGCCCCATATATTTTCAGGCATTCTATTAGCCATGTGTGTGGTATCATGTCGAAGGCTTTCTTATAGTCTATCCATGCCATGCTTAGGTTGTTTTCCTTCTCCTACTGTTCTTCATTACCATTTGTCTATCAGGAGCTGGTCTTTTTTGTGCCCCTACACTTCCTTCTGCAGCCTTTCTGTGGTGGGGGATGGTGTTTCTCCTCTAGGTAGTTTGTATAGCCTTTCACTGATGATACCTGTTAGTAACTTCCACATTATTGGTAGACAGGTGATAGGCCTGTAGTTACTGGCTATATTTCCCTTACTCTTGCCTGCCTTTTTGTACTAAGGATGTTCTTCCTGTGGTCATCCATTTGGGTGCATGGTGATTTGAGATACAATGCTGGAGTTGTTCTGCTATTCGTGGGTGTAGGGCCTTGAAGTTTTTGAGCCAGTATCCATGGACTTCATCGGGACCTGGGGCTTTCCAGTTTGGCATTTTCTTTAGTTGGTGTCTGACTGTGTCTGTCGTGATCTCTGTGAATCTTTGTTTTATTCTCCCTGTTTCTTCTTCCTTGACTTCCTGGAGCCATGTTGCATGTTTGTCGTGTGATACCGGATGCTCCATATGTTTTACCAGAGTCTCTTACTTGGTTCGGCTTCAGGAATTTCTTGGTGGTTGTCTTCCCCTCTAAGTTGGCTGTATAGTCTTTTCTGGTTGGTTGCGAATAGTTTGTTCTGTTGGTATCCCTTATTCCTGTTCATGTACCGTTGGATCTTAGGTGCTTTGGTCCTTAAGCCTCTGTTTTTACATCTTCTATTGTGTTGTTTAGTCCCCTCTCTTGTACTTTGTATTTCTCGTTTGAGTTCCTCCCTTGTTTTCTTGCTTCTTAGCCTTTTTTCTGCCATCTCTTTTCAGTTTACTCAAGTCAGATCTCATCACCATGATTTGCTTTTCCAGGCGCCTTTTCCAAGGAGGTTGCTGTTTTGGTTTCTGTTGGGTTGGTTGTGCTGGTGTGGTGGTTGTTTCGAATCCCCATCAGTTCTGCTACTAATCTTGCTCCTGCATATGTCAAGTTATTTGTTCTGTGATATGGTGGTGTGTATTATGCCCATTACTTCATTGACCTCACTTGTTTTCTCCCTTAATTTCTTGGTGTTGTAGGCTTTCATGGAGGGGATCTTTATTCTCTCTGTATCTGGCTCCATCCATTGTCTAATCTTTTCTATCCCATTCCGTCCTCTCTGTTACTCGTCGGTGTTTCTTCGTGTCGTTGTTTGATACCTCATCCTCCCTGTCGTCTTCTGTGGCATCGTCTCTCAGTTCGTCTTCGTGTAACTCGTTGTCGTGTGACATTTCCCTTTTCAGTTCTTCTCTTTCTGTGGGGGGGGAGAGCCAGTTCTTTTTCTTTATGTTCCTTACTTGTCTGCCAGCCTCTGCTCTGTTTGGGGGTGTTCCTCTCATTCCAGATGTTGACCAATCTTCTTCTATATCCTCTCTCCGTCGGGTTGCTTTCGATGTAGCATCTCCATATTTCCTTATTTTCTTCTCTTGTCCATTTCTTCCTTTTTGCCTCTGTAGCTCCAATCTCAGGCTGTTGATTATTGTCGTTGTGGTGATCAGTTGCTGGATGACGACCTCCAAGTACCTGACCGTCTTCCCCTTCAATTGGGTTGAATACCTGGTTGCCGGACGAAGCTCCTCTGTTGCCAGAGGTTCCATTTACGTCGTTGTCGTTTATTCCTTCATTTCTTTCCATCATTGCTGAGTTTTGCTATTTAACCCATAGCTGGACCCTACCCCATCAGGGATAGGTACTCATTTACAGCTGAGTAGACTGAGGAAATTATGGTAAAGATCCTTTCCCAAGGGATCAACGCCGAGGAAAGCGGTCACCCATCCAACGACTGACCAGCCACTATGTTGCTTAACTTGACTTAAGTCTGTTGACGACCTAACCCACTCCTCCACGGCGCCACGGGAGCAACATCAAACACATAGATGAGACAGGATACAAATACCTGGGAATAATGGAAGGAGGGGATATAAAACACCAAGAGATGAAGGACACGATCAGGAAAGAATATATGCAGAGAATCAAGGCGATACTCAAGTCAAAACTCAACGGCGGAAATATGATAAAAGCCATAAACACATGGGCAGTGCCAGTAATCAGATACAGCGCAGGAGTAGTGGAATGGACGAAGGCAGAACTCCGCAGCATAGATCAGAAAACCAGGAAACATATGACAATACACAAAGCACTACACCCAAGAGCAAATACGGACAGACTATACATAACACGAAAGGAAGGAGGGAGAGGACTACTAAGTATAGAGGACTGCGTAAACATCGAGAACAGAGCACTGGGGCAATATCTGAAAACCAGTGAAGACGAGTGGCTAAAGAGTGCATAGGAAGAAGGACTGATAAAAGTAGACGAAGACCCAGAAATATACAGAGACAGGAGAAAGACAGACAGAACAGAGGACTGGCACAACAAACCAATGCACGGACAATACATGAGACAGACTAAAGAACTAGCCAGCGATGACAATTGGCAATGGCTACAGAGGGGAGAGCTAAAGAAGGAAACTGAAGGAATGATAACAGCGGCACAAGATCAGGCCCTAAGAACCAGGTATGTTCAAAGAGCGATAGACGGAAATAACATCTCTCCCATATGTAGGAAGTGCAATACGAAAAATGAAACCATAAACCACATAGCAAGTGAATGCCCAGCACTTGCACAGAACCAGTACAAAAAGAGGCATGATTCAGTAGCAAAAGCCCTCCACTGGAGCCTGTGCAAGAAACATCAGCTACTTTGCAGTAATAAGTGGTACGAGCACCAACCTGAAGGAGTGATAGAAAACGATCAGGCAAAGATCCTCTGGGACTATGGTATCAGAACGGATAGGGTGATATGTGCAAACGAGACCAGACGTTGACGTTGATTGACAAAGTCAAGAAGAAAGTATCACTCATTGATGTCGCAATACCATGGGACACCAGAGTTGAAGAGAAAGAGAGGGAAAAAATGGATAAGTATCAAGATCTGAAAATAGAAATAAGAAGGATATGGGATATGCCAGTGGAAATCGTACCCATAATCATAGGAGCACTAGGCACGATCCCAAGATCCCTGAAAAGGAATCTAGAAAAACTAGTAGCTCCAGGACTCATGCAGAAGAGTGTCATCTTAGAAACGGCACACATAGTAAGAAAAGTGATGGACTCCTAAGGAGGCAGGATGCCAACCGGACCCGGAACCCCACACTATAAATACCACCCAGTCGAATTGGGAGGGACTGTGATAA
>NC_061109.1:48947132-48997132 GCF_015104395.2 Macrobrachium nipponense
AGTATAACTACAGTTCCCTGGATGCAGTTCACCAAGTTGAGTTTGGTAAATAGGGAACATAAACTATCCATGTTTGTCAATGACAAATCATCTTATGATTGTTTTACTGACCTAAAAAAAATGTCTTTATGTCTGCCTCAATGATATCTACATGGACATCTTGCAAGAAAATAATTTTCTAGTTTCACAGGCAACACTCTTATCTGTTTACCATATAAGAAACCTTGACCCATTTTGGGTCTCAATGATGGGGTGAAAGCATCAAAGTTAGGTTTATCATCATGTCTTCTTTGATGCTTTTTGGATTTTCAAAGGGTTCTAGAGACTTCTCTACAACATTTGGTTGTAGGAGTCTCTATACCAGTGTTGAAGGATCATCTATAGATTCAAAGGTATTTAAAATCTTAGGGGCTACTCATGTGGCATAAAAAAAATTAAACTTATAAGATACCAATAAGCTATAACTTCCCAATGTCTCCATACCCTAACCCTCAGGGATGGCAACAACATGCTCAGGGTAGTTCAATAGTGGGCCACAGCCACTTGATGGTGATGAGACAGAGCATTACACAAGCATTCACCCTCACTCTCATCATCTCAAGAGGATAAGCTGGACAGAAAGCCGAGTCCCATCCATGGAGCAGTTTCAAGTGATAATCCCATACTTGAGATGTCAATGACTAGCAAACTGATACCTTTCAGGTCCAAATATTATCGGGTGGTTCACAAAACCACCACTGATGCCACTACTAGCTTTGAAAACAAACTCCAATTCCAGCAATGATATCCCTTCTTAATAACTGGGACAGTGATAAAATAGTTTGTGTGGTTGAACAGCAACACATGGATAACAGGACAAAATGCAAGGATTAGAAGTTGAAACTGCAGAAACATATAGCTACTTTATGAAATACGTAATAGTTACAGAGGGGATGGAGAGCAAGGTTAGAGAAAACTGTTAAAATATAAAAGTAACTATGAGTAAAAGAGAAAGAATATAGACTACGTATTTGGATTCAACCGGAGAGAATAAAGATTTGCCCAGTTTAAGAGCCCTCTCATCCTTTGCATATCAGAACAACATAGTCTAATGTGAATCCATAAAACTTTAACAAGGGATTTTCACAAGGAAGCGACCATCCTCCGGTTAGTAATAGGAATATAGTAGCATTTTTACCTTTTATACCTCAAAACATGAGAAAGATGTAGTGAAAATTATAAGAAAACATGAGAGACATATGTAGTGAAAATTATGATAAGAGGAAAGCCACCCATGTAAGTCCAATAACACATGACAGGATAACACTTGCCTGATTATCCACAAATGAAGCAAACCTATGTTCATTGTGAGGATCTGTACAAATTCCATTGACTGCCTTAGTATTGACAGATGTAAGAGCCTTTGAATCTGCAAATAAAAATTATATTAGAATCAGAAATTTACCTCTTCACAAGTTCTAAGTGGAATAAAGTAAGTTTACCACCAACCTAAAACATACAATGCATATATACACTGATGTATACGTACTGCCAATTAGGCATATGATAGTCCACTGTTGGTTATACTATAAATACAAGAGAAATAACCAAATTATTGTTATGCATCTGAGCCAATATCTAAAAACTGAAGAGTTTTTGTTAGCTGAGAGCAAAACCCTTCCCTTCCAACAAGTAGGTTGGCTTAAACACACTTCAATAATCATTACTCTTGAAGCAGATACTCTATTTTAACCTGATGACCTAACTTAAGGATGCATATCAAAACGTAACCATGTACCGTATACAATTCAAGTTTGTAATTGTATAAGATAAGATATGCACAAATTCTACTTGAATAAACACAGGAGCTTCATAATTAGCACTTCATGCAATTACCGTACTTACAACAATAGGCATTCAAATGAAGGGTAAAAATAATACTGAAGTATTCATTTCATTGGAATCTTTTGGGACAGCAAACAGGAAAGAATGTTTCTCCCTCATCACCATACTACAGCATTTCTCACTTAATTCCCTTCTAATACAACATAATACAAACCCTTACCTCTAATGTCAAATAATTTTATATGCTTGTTGTTCATCCCAGTAATCAATGTCCTGCTCGCATGTAGAGAAAATGCTAAACTATGGCAGGTTTCATTCAAACCAAATTCAACCAGAGGTTTAACATCACTGAAAAAAAAATTCTACATTTCAGAAGAAAGTTAATCAATAAACTTTTTACACAGCTCATACCTTGATTAAAAATCAAATTTCTTCTAGAAATGTTTCATTACATGTACATCTATTACCCCTGCTAATTAATTGGGAATGTTGTGCTTCCACATTCAAGATTTTTTCTTCCTGCCAAGGGCAGATTAATTCAAGAATGGATAAACAAAAAATGTGACAAAACTTGGCAGACATTCATTATGGGACCTTTGAAATGACTGGACTAACTTTTTACGAGAAACCTGTCAAAGGCTTAATATTTTGGGCAGTTTAAATGCTTCTAAGTTTTCTCATATTTGTGGTATTTTTTCATATTACACTAATAAAGTTGCATCAATGAGTATGAATATCTCCTGACCAATCTCTGTGTTCCATCCTTATCATACAAAATCTATGTGATATGTCTTGAGCAATTTATAGTCTGGTGATCAATTCTTGGGCAATTTATAGTCTAGTGATCAATAACTTACAATTTATTTGAAATCTCAATCAGCTGATTCTAATCTACACAATCCTACAAATAAAGCAGACTGGGAAAAATACTCTTTATTTAAAGGAAAATTCCACATTATAATTTTTTAAGAGGCCAAAATGAAATCACTTTACAGCATAAATTTAATTATCGATGCTGCAGAACAAATGTGTTAAAAAACTAACACCAATAATAGCAAAAGCATTCACATGGTATAGTACACTGAAAACTTGCCAAAACCAATTCATCATCAGCCACAAACCACAAGTAAAAAAACTTGATTAACCTCAAAACATTAAAACCAAATCAGCAAAGTTTAAGAAAGATATAAAGTGAAAATTTTTTTTATGTAAATTACTTTTTACATAAAAATCAACAAACCAATTAAAAGAAAAAAAACGAGAAGATTTAATGGATCAACCAAGACCAATGAATACACAAAACCTTGATATTCCCTAAATTATAAACAAGACACACTAAGAAGACAAATCTTAAAACACCTACAGAACTGTATTATATTATCATAAAGGATTAGTCTATCCATATCTCAGCCTAACAACGGCTCTTCTCGGGCTGGTTTACAGAACTGTATTAGTTTATAAGAGAAAAATGATATTGTTATGATACAATAAAGTTTTATGCATACTTACCTGGCAGGTATATATATAGCTTATCCTCTTGACGCACTGGCAGAATTTCAAAACTCGCGGCAACCGCTAGTACACTGGTAGTTCAGGTGATGGCCACCCCGTTCCCGTGGCGCTGGTACTTGGAACTATTCCCGTTTTCCTCAGATTTTCTCTGAACCCTGTCTCCTGAGGGGAGGAGGGTGGGAATTTAATTATATATACCTGCCAGGTAAGTATGCATAAAACTTTATTGTATCATAACAATATCATTTTTATGCATGACACTTACCTGGCAGGTATATATATAGCTGATTGACACATTTGGAGGTGGGTCACAGACAGCAACATCGTCATAATTCAAAAATTAACTAAATTTTTAAAATTATTTATTAAGTTCCTTACCTGCTAAGGTAGACTGACTTCGTAGGTCCTGCCTCTTAGCCTGCTAAACCTTAGTAGCTCTCAACTAGGATGTGACCTGTTTGTTGAGAAAGCTAACAACAAGGGTCTGACAACTGGACATGACCAATCTGCTGACAGAGAACCCTAGCCCTCATTTACCACGGGCATTCATGCTAGGAAAGTTAGTCACCTGAACCACACACACATAACAATAATAAACACTACACCAAAAACTGAGCTGGTATTAACCTCTCAGACAACCATAAAAAACACTATAACCTAATTAAAATAAAAAACCTAGCATGTTATTAGGTTATGGGGTGGAAACTCCTGTTTGCCCAGTACTGCTACCTGAGGATACATACGGGCCTAACGTTTGACAATTATCAAAAGTTGTGTTCACGTCTCTAAAAGGAATGAGAGGCAACACAGAGTTTGTCCTCAAAAAACGCGAATCTATAATGTCCTTGAGGGCTAAATTTTTCCTGAATGCTAAGGACGTAGCTACTGCTCTCACCTCATGAGCTTTAACCTTAATCAAGCCGAAAGCATTCTTCCTGACAAAGTAAATGAGCTTCTTTAATGACTTCTCTTACAAAGAAAGCCATCGCGTTTTTAGACATAGGTCTAGTAGGATCTTTAACAGAGCACCACAGAGAACATGAAGTCCCCCTAATGCTTCTTGTTCTTTCTACGTAAAACCGTAAGGCTCTTACTGGGCAAAGAACCCTTTCTTGTTCTTGACCTACTAGATCAGCCAGTCCTTCAATCTCAAATTATCTTGGCCACGGATGCGAAGGATTCTCATTCTTTGCTAAGAACTCCTGTTGAAAAGAACAAACTGCTTTGTTGTGCTTCCAACCTACTTGTTTGTCCATAGCTTGCAGCTCGCTAATCCTTTTAGCTGTAGCTAAGGCTACTAAGAAAATAGTCTTCTTCGTTAGCTCTCGCAAAGACGAACTGCCCATAGGTTCAAACCTATCCGTCTCCAAGAACTTGAGAACGACATCCAATTTCCAAGAAGGAGTTCTGCAAAGTCGATCCTTCTTCGTATTAAAAGATCTGAGAAGATCTCTAAGATCTGCGTCGTTGGACAGATCTAAACCTCTGTGTCTAAACACTGCAGACAACATACACTTATAACCTTTAATTGTCTGATTAGCCAAACCCAGTTCCTTCTTCAGGTATAGAAGGAAATCTGCAATTTGTGTCACAGAGGTACTGGATGAAGAAATCTTCCGATTCTTACAGCATTTATGAAGTTCTCCCCACTTCGACTGGTACACTTTGATAAGTTGATGGCCTTCGTGCGTCTTAAAAAACTGCCTTCGCCTGCTTCTCTAGAAAAGCCCCCTCGCTCTGACAAGTCTTTCGATAGTCTGAACGCAGTCAGACCCAGAGCGTGGCGTTCTTGTTGGGCAACCCTGTCGAAGTGGGGTTGTTTGAGAAGATCTACTCTCGTGGGTAGACTTCTCGGAGAATCCACTGTCCATTCCAGTACTCTGTGAACCACGTTTGGGGCCGGCCAGTATGGGGCTATCAGAGTCAGCCTTGTTCCTCGACTTTCTCTGAATTTTTTCATTACCCTTCCTAAAATCTTGAACGGGGGAAAAGCCGTTACGCATCTAGACCCGTCCAATCTAGTAGGAAGGCATCGACTGCGACTGCAAGAGGGTCCGGGATTGGAGACAACAATAGTTCGGTAACCTCTTCGTCGCTGCGGCGGGGTAGCGAAAAGATCACTACTGGTGTGCCCCAGAGCTTCCACAGTCTCTGGCATACTTGAAGATGCAACATCCACTCCATGGAAAGCACTTGTCCGTCCCTGCTCAACAGATCCGCTCTGACGTTCTTCTCTCCTTGAATGAACCTGGTGAGCAGGGTGACGTTTTCTCTCTGCGACCACAGAAGAATCTCCTTCGCCAAGTTGCAAAGGACAACGAGTGGGTTCCTCCTTGTTTTTCGTGTATATGCCAGAGCTGTGGTATTGTCCGCGTTGATCTGCACCACTTTGCCGCTGATCCACGGTCTGAACGCTTTCAGAGACAAGAAGATCGCCATCAGTTCCTTCCTGTTTATGTGCCATGCCTTTTCTTCTTCGTTCCAAAGGCCTGACTCCTCCCGAGGGCCCAGCGTCGCTCCCAGCCTGCGTCTGACGCGTCGGAAAATAATATCCGGTCTGGGTTCCTCTGCTGGAGTGACGTACCCTCTGACAACCTCCCCGGAACTAGCCACCACTTTAATTCCTCCTTTATCTTTGAAGGAATTGGAAACCGGAAGGAATCTGGTTGCGATCTTCTTGGCCAGACTTCGTTCAGAAAGAACTGTAAGGGCCTCATGTGAAGTCTCCTAGTGAAATGAACCGCTCTAACGAAGAGAGTGTCCCCAGCAGGCTGGCATCCACTCTCTCGCCGAGCATTGGTCTTTCAATAGGAATTCTTGCACTTTCCGCAGGCACATGGTCTGCCTTCGGGGTGACGGAAAAAGCCCAAAAAGTCACTGAGGATATCAGAATCCCCAAATAAACTAGCTCCTGAGAGGGGATCAACCGTGACTTTTTCAGGTTTACCATCAGACCCAGTTGCTGAGTTAACTCCAATGTGATGTTCGTGTCCTCCAGACATTGCTGTTTTGATTGTGCTCTTATGAGCCAATCGTCGAGGTAGAGAGAGACTCTGACTCCTAACAAATGAAGCCACTTCGCCACATTCGACATCATTCTTGTAAAAAATTTGAGGGAGCCGTGCACAGACCGAAGCAAAGGGCTTTGAATTGATAAATCACCTGTCCTGGATCACGAATCTCAAATATTTCCTGGACCTTGGAGTGAATCGGAATATGGAAGTACGTATCCTGAAGGTCCAGCGTTACCATCCAGTCCCCTGGTCGTACGCTGCCAGTACTGAATCATTGTTCGTCTCCATCGTAAACTTGGTCTTTTCTACGAACAAGTTTACTGACTTACGTCCAGTACTGGCCTCCAACCTCCTGATGACTTCGGTACTAGAAACAGACGGTTGTAAAAACCGTGGGGATTCGTGATCCAGAACCGGTTCTATGGCCCCCTTTTCTAACATGCTGGCAACTTGATGCCAAAGAGCCTCTCTCTTCTCTAAATCGATGTAATGAGCCCCTAGGGCTCTCGGAGCTGTAGCGAGAGGTGGCTTCTTGAGAAAGGGGATCTTGTATCCTTCCTTCGCTACCTTTACAGACCAAGGATCCGCTCCTTTGCTTTGCCAGACTTCCCAGAAGTCTAAAAGTCTGGCCCCCACACAAGTCTGGAGGACTTCTGACTCATTGCTTGGTTGAGGTTTTCGAACCTCTTTTGGCTGGAACTCTTTTCCCTCTAAATGCTGGTCGGGAAAAAGTCTCTACCCCGAAAGGGCTGCTGTGATGTCTTTGTATCCTTCGGGGTCTTCTTCATTACATTAGAAGGTAAATACTTCCTTACAGAAGACGTAAGAAGATCCTGAGTAGCCTTCTGAGTGAGGGAGAGCGAGATGTCCTTAATGATATCCTGAGGGGAAGGCTGTCCTGAAAGCGGAGAGAACATCAACTCCGACTTTTGCGCGTTCGAGACTCCTTTAGCAGCGAACGAGCACAAAAGATGTCTTTTCTTCAAAACGCCTCTGCTGTAAAAAGTGAAGCCAATTCATTAGCTCCATCTCTCAAGGCTTTATCCATACAGGACATGATACTTCTCGGCAACTCGGATTCTGACGAATCTTCCATCTCCGAAGTCCGAGCCAGGGCCCCCAACGACCAGTCAAGAAAATTAAACACCTCAAAAGTCAGATAGATACCTTTGAGTAAATGGTCGAACTCTGACGAAGTCCACCACACTTTGGCTGAATGTAAAAGCATGTCTACGGGAGCTGTCCACTATGTTGGAAAAGTCTCCTGGGAGGAGGCAGGAACTCCCAGGCCAAGACTTTCCCCCGTAGCATACCAAAACACCAGACTTAGAAGCCAACTTGGCCGGAGGAAAGGCAAAAGAAGTCTTCCCCGACTCTCTCTTCTCCTTCAACCACTCATTTACGCGTTGAAGGGCTTTCTTGGCCGAAATAGACAAAGTCATTTTCAAAAAAGACGATTTCTTGGCTGTCTTCGTCTTCGAAAATTGAGACAAAGGCGATGGCGGGCCTGAAGGTTGAAAATCTCCTTCAAACAAAGAAAGAAGGCACTCTGTTAGTCTCTTGTAGTCCGAAGAAGGAGCTTCCACATTCTTGTCCTCTTCCGCACTCTCCACATTCTTCCTCCTGCGAAGAAATATCTTGAAAACCAAGATCCTGATGACTCTCCAAAGTGGACTCCTTATGCAGAGCCTGCTTAGAGAGCGAATGCGGCGCTGTCTCCTTGTAAAACTCCTCTCTTCCTTGTCGAGAAAAAGTTTCGACTTGCTGCCGCCTGCGTCCTCCTGAACGTATGCGTCCACCATGCGTCCATCACTCTTCCTCTTGCGTCCTGCGTCCTGCACTGCTTCGTCCTTCTTAAGGGATGCACTGCGTCCTGGCTTGCGTTGCACGTCCTGCGTCCTCTTGGAGGACTTGACCGGGAGAGACGAGTCCTTACGTCTAACCGAAGGTTGTTCGGGCTTCTCCCATGATTGTACAATCACTGCTAATCTCTCCTGCATGTCCCGCAGAACTTCCTTCGTCTCCGCTTCCTTACGAGACTCCTGATGATGAGGAGATCGAGGATGCACCGGGCTAACACGGAGAGGCGAGCGAACCTGCGGTCTACGCAGAGGAGTTCCTCTAAGCGGAGAAACACCTCTCACCGCACCGCTAGTAACTTCCAACTGACGAGAAATCCTCTTCCTTTTGATAGGGATAATTTCTTCATCCTCCGATGAAAAAATCTCAGGGCTACTCCACCCTTCTTGGTCAACAGCCCATTTCATCCTGTGATGAGGACGGAAAGTATGACCTCTTGAGAGGATGCGATACTTCCGCGAAAACGCCTACTCCTTCCTGACGCCGAACTATCCGAAGAATAACGGCACTTCCCAGTATCGCCTTTTCCATGGCGTACTGCTGCAGCCTAGGAAGCAACAGGACTGCCTGAAGGGACGACTGATCGCGAGTAAACCCCTCTCGCCTCCCTTCGACTGTCGACCATGCCTTCTCCCTTCCCTTGGGTCTGGGAGCTTGACAGAGGTCTCGGTCTAGGAGCACGAGAGGGACGATCAGGCGCCCCCTCCACAACACTGTCACCAAACACTTCCACTTTGTCTGTTAATCGTTTAAATTTGTGGATCAGTAGTATCCTCAGATACAGCAACGGCGCGCAGGAGAAACCTGAGGGGAAGGTGCTACGTCTACATGTGAATGAGCTGGAGAAGACACATGCAAAGATTCATTCAAAGGCTTACTCGAAGATCCCGATCTCTCACTCCTTAGAGACAGATCTTCTAAACCCGATCTTTTTCTAATCTCTCAACATACTTCATAAGAGCCGTTCCACTCTTTCTCATTCAGACACTGACATTCATTGCACCTATTGCCCACGTACATACAAACTCCCGACACTTCTTACAAATAGTATGTGGATCTACCGATGATTTCGGCAGTCTCACCTTACACCCTTCTTTCACACAAACTCTAAACATACTTCCTGAATCAGACATACTAAATCAAAATCCAAACAAAATGCGATTGCCACGCTAACTTCGTGAATACGATACCAATTATCCAAAAAGTCAGTCAACAAGCAGGAAATTCTAACAGAGAACCAACAACGATGTTGCCGGTTCGGCTGGCAGAGAAAATCTGAGGAAAACGGGAATAGTTCCAAGTACCAGCGCCACGGGAACGGGGTGGCCATCACCTGAACTACCAGTGTACTAGCGGTTGCCGCGAGTTTTGAAATTCTGCCAGTGCGTCAAGAGGATAAGCTATATATATACCTGCCAGGTAAGTGTCATGCATAAAAATCAGAATTTGCCCTTTTCTCCTGCAGACATCAATCTTTATCTAATCAAATACTTAATTCCCTTAGTCATAAGTTATTTAATCCAATTTTAAAACCTTTTTTTAGACTAAGTAGCGGTTTCAAAAAGAATGACATATCATCATTCTTTATCTAATCAAATACTTAATTCCCTTAGTCATAAGTTGTTTAATCCAATTTTAAAACCTTTTTTTAGACTAAGTAGAGGTTTCAAAAAGAATGACATATCATCATTAAACAAATAGCCAAACAAGACAGACCCCAATAATTCATTACACAAAACACTACCACTTCACTACTTTTACTTCTAAAAAGCTTATGAAACTACTCCTTTGACATATGCTACACTGAAAGGACAAATTTTTAAATCAATTTGTATCTTTCATAGCTAAAAAACCTGAGGTCTTAACAATAGGATTACTTTCCAAGCACCAGCTGTTAACCAGTTAAAACAATCAAAGACTGTAAAGCAAGGAATCTGTGAGATCTGGCAACACCTACGCGTACGAGGTCATAGCTCGTCAGACACTGCGCATTGGACCTCATAATGCTTCAGTCTTTCCTCAACCCAGGAGATAATAAGAGATAGAGAGGGGCGGCTAGAGGTGGGCAGTAAAAGTTACAACCTCATGTTTGTTAGCTATAAAAAATACAAATTGATTTTAAAATTTGTCATTTGTTCACATGCGGAACAAACCTTCGGTCTTAACAATAGGATAGACTTGCACTTAATGGGAGGTACAAGCATCCTGAACCGGCTGAGAGTTAACACAGCTGACCACCTGTCTAGAAGAACGAGTTCTAAAGAAGGTGGATCAATGCCCATGAAAGAGAGAAAAACTGATATCTAACAACTCAGCTGTCTGGGTTGCAATACAATTATAAATAAGCAGATTCATTGCATCCAGGGGACCAAAGAAAATTCTGACTGTTCATATAACAAACCATATAGTCACAGGGGTCTGTTATTACTCCTCACTTCCCCTTGCTAGAGAGAGGGTTTGATTATTTAAAAAAACAAAAGCAAAACAACTATCAGTATGACTACCTTACTTACCTGTATCAGTCCAGCATATGATATGTCTATTCCTCAACTCCCCTGTAGGAAGAAGAAAGGAACAAAGAGAAAGAAAGATACCAGCCAACTCACTCATTCTCTCTTCCTCACAATCATCCTAGGTAAGATACAAAATTGCCCGGTGAAGCGCAATGGGTGAATTACACAACTTGTTGGACACCCACCACAGGGCCCAAGGAAAACATGTCCTAAGACCTGTGGGCAACATCTCTTAGGTAAAATGACGTGAACATGGATTGATGCAACCAGGTATCAACGTTCAAAATCCTATGAACAGCAAAAGTTTTCTTAAATACCAGAGAGGAACTTATACCTCTGATGTCATGTGCTCTAGCCTACATAGACTCAGCGACAGAACCATCAAGAGGCGAGCAAGCCTGCTTGATCACCTCACATATCCAGAAAGAAATAGTGTTCATAGAAACTTCTTTCCTGGGCCGACCAGTGCCAACAAAAAGCATACGATACCTAGGTCTTACATGTCGAGTTCTTTAAGATAGCAATGTAGGGCTCTGATAGGAGATAGCAAGAGTTCTTGTGGGTCATCGTCTATAAAGTCATGGAGAAAAAAAAAAAAAAAAAAAAAAATGAGGCGGCAAATCTGTCATCACGCACCGAGGGATTCTGGGTCTTGGCCAAGAATTCCGAGATAAACTCGAAGGTCACAGACCCCCAACCCCTGGTATGTTTCACATCATAACTTAGGCCATGAAGCTCCCCTACTCTTTTCGAAGAAGCCAAGGCCAAAAGGAAAACTGTCTTGAGCATAAAATCTCTGTCTGATGATCGATGCAAGGGCTCAAAAGGAGCTAGAGTGAAACTTCTCTGGACAAGCGAAACATCCCATACTGGAGGCTGGAGTTCCCTTGGAGAACAGGTCACCTTGAAACTCCTGAACAACAAGGAGATCTCCCAGGATGAAATGTCCACGCCTCTCAGACATAACACCAAACTCAACGTTGCTCTGTAACCCCTGACAGCAGAAGCAGGAAGGCCTTTCTCATCCCTAAGAAAGACCAAAAAATATGCTATACATTGAACAAAGGTTTTGAGTGGAGAGAAACCCTGTTGACGACACCAATCACAGTAGACTGCCCACTTCCCCTGGTAACTGCTGAAGAGGACTTCCTGAGGTAACTGGACATACGTCCTGCTGTTCCCTGAGTAAAGCCTATCACTCAGAGGAGATATTTGATAAGTCTCCATCCGTAAAGAGACAGGGATTCTACCGACTATTGAAACCTTTCGACGTGTGGCTGGCAAAGAAGCTGCTGCCACATGGGAATCTCTCTTGGAACCTCTGACAGAAGGAACAGAAGGTCTGGAAACCATTCTGCTTGCAGCCACAAGGGAGCTACCAAAGTCATCCTGAGATTTCGAGAACTCATTACCCTGTTCAGAACTTGACGGATCAGGCAAAATGGAGGGAAGGTGTACACCTCAAGGTTGTCCCAAAGGTGTTGGAAGGCATCTTCTGCTAGAGCAAGAGGATCCGAGACCACCAAACAGTAAACTTCCAGTTTTCTGTTGAAGCGAGTTGAAAAGAGGTCTGGCATAGACCTGCCCCAAACCTGAAAAAGCCTGTCCGCCATGACCTGATGCAGAGACCACTCCGTGCCCAGGATCTGGTTCCAACGACTCGGCCTGTCGGCGACCAAATTCCTCTTGCCTGGAATGTATCTGGCCGAGAGCTCTACCAAATTGTTGATTGCCCACTGGTGTAACTCGACTGTCAATGAATGTGACAAGACACCAGACCCAGAAAAGCTGCCTTCAGCTCCAAAACATTGATGTGTAGCAGCTTGTCTTCCTCAGTCCAAACGTCTGACACAATGAGGTCCCCTAGATGAGCACCCCAACCTGTGAAAAAGGTATCTGAAAACATTAGGAAGTCTGGAGGACGAAAACGCATAGGAACACCCACCAAGGTGATTCTGGTCGTCCAACTACCAACGAAGGTCTTGCCTCACCTCTTCGGACAGAGGAACTCTCTGAAGAAGGGAATCTCCTGCTGGGGACCAGAAGTCTTTCAATCTTCATTGCAGAGATCGTAGATGAAGATGAACATGAGGGACCAGCTTCCTCAGAGAAGACAAAATCCCCAGGACCTGCCACTTGGTGAGCTGGTTGTTCTGGTTGTGATAGGAACTTGCATGCCACTAACCACAAGTTCTCCAACCTCTGGTCAGATGAAAAATCTCTATAACCATCTTAGATAAAGGGCTTTCTGGCTGGAAACAAGATTCGACTTCTCTAGGTTTACTATTATGCCTAGCTCAAGGCAAAACTGAAGAAGACAATCTCTGTCCTGCAGCAGTTTCTCCCTGGAGCTTGCTAAGACCAACCAGTCATCGAGGTATCTTAACAGGCGAATCCCCTGAGCATGAGCCCATGTCGAGACAAGGACCCTTGTGAACACCTGAGGGGATGTGGTCAACCCAAAGCACAGGACCTTCAACTGGTATATCTGCTCTCCCTGAGTGAAGCGAAGAAACTTCCTGGATGAAGGGTAAATAGGGATCTAGAAGTAAGCATCCTTTAGGTCTACTGACAGCAAGAAGTCGTTATCCCTCACTGCTGCTAACACTGTTTGTGGCGTTTCCATCTTGAACCTTGTCTTCCTCACAAAATGATTCAAAGTCGATTGCTGGTACCCAATTGCCTTTCGCTTTTGGTACCAGGAAAATGAGACTGTAAAACCCCGGAGATGGACGCATTACTTCCTCTGTCGCACTCTTGTTCAGCTTTTTCGACACTTTCCAACCTCCTCCTGCTCCGGCAAAGGAGACCGACAACATGAAGCAGAGGGCTTGGCAGTATCATCCTCCTTTTGCAGCAACACTGATGAAGCTTCCCTAGGGAGCCTAGCATTCTGGACATTGTTGGTAGGAGAAAAGTCTCTAACACTTGAAGACCCTTCTACTGAAGGTTCCCAAGTGTCATCAAGCAATGACACTTGTGCAGGGTCCCGGCTCGAACCACGTACATACATTTACGATCCATCTTCTTTACAGTGAAGGCAAAAAACCTCTTCCAAAACAGAGTCCAGCCTCTTGAAGACCGCTTGAAACAATGCCTTGGATGGCTCAGCGAGAGAGGACGATGACATCATAGCAGGAAGTGATGATTTCATAGAGACAGGAGGATGAGAGGCGATGGGAGTGACGTCACAACATCTTTATGGCCAGCGCTAGTCGATGGCCTCACTAGCAGAGCGATAAGGCATGACCCAGGGACTGTAGGCAAGGCTCCACAAGATGGCTGCATGCGAGAGCCAACATAGAGGAGTTCAGGGGGAGGCGGGAGAGTGATGGGGGCGGGAGGGGGGCACGAGCCTCCAAGAAATGCGACGACAGTCCATTCAAGGAGGGTGAACCCTGTAGCCCAATCAACGCCCAGACTGCCACCATCTTGGACGACTCCGAATCAACAAAAGAATTAGATGGAGCAGCCTCCTCCTCCTAGGAGGATAATTGGAACCCGAGGGAGAGGGGGTTACATTAAACATAACATCACCCTGTGGCACTCCCAATACTTCCATCGATGAATCAATGGAAGAAAAGGAAGGTGACATGGTAACACTAGAACTAGCCATAGGAAGAGCGATTGAGGGAGAGGGAGCAGCCGAATCGTCCAGACGAGGTGAGGAAAACTCCTCCTAAAAAGGAAGACGAAACTCTGCGATGTTCCCTCTTCCTATAAAACACCCTCCACTGCAACTTAGGCCAGGAATGATATTCCCGGCAGGGATTCATAACTCTACAAATATTTGCTCTGCAACTAGTGCATGTCGTATGCAGATCCATAGCCAACGACACTACAAACCATTAGCACGGAAAACCCTGAATACCCAGGCATATGTGTTGACAAGGCTGTGAAGACTTGGATGAAGCCATAATAAACTAAAACAATCACACACAACAACCGGCTTGGAAGGAGAGCAAAGTGCTAGCATCTACTCCCCAAGGCGGTTAAGGAAAGACTGAAACATCACGAGGTCCAGCGTAAGATCTCTGATCAGTTATTACCTCGTATGTGCAGGTGTTGCCAGATCTCACAGATTCCTTGCTTTACAAACTTTGATTGTTTTAACTGGTTACCAGCTGGCACTTGGAAAGTAATCCTATTGTTAAGACCGAAGGTTTGTTCTTCATAAGAATAAAGTACTATAAGACAAAGATATCTCACACACACACACACACATTAGACAACGGTATCTCACAGGAGTCAAGGCTCCACTGTTTTTGCCTTTTACATTAATTTCTTTCCTTTGGTTTTTTGCCCCAATACTATTTATCTTCTTTTACTTTTAATTGGCTTTATTTTTTCACATCATTTAAAACCAAATCCTTTGGAAAATACAGAAATGTGACTACATGATCTCGCAAAACTTGCCAACAATAACAATAATAATAATCATAGTACTTTTGCGATTACAAATTTTTGTACGTACTGTAATTATCTACTACATAATGAATAAATCAAGTCCATTTTTACCACCAGATTCAATCAAAATAATTGTGAGGGAATGATGAGCTTGATACTGTTCTAAAAACTATTCTTGTTCCATTTATGTTCTCTCTCTTTTCAAGTCAATATGATGTAATAGTAGTTAAGTAGACATTCATTGAAAAAGTCAAGGATCAACATAAAATTACCACTTGTTTACAGATAAACATGCTAAAACTATTTTATACCTCGAAGAGTTTTTCTGCTCATTTGAATACGAAGATGGCTGACTACCACGGGTAACATCCCAAACACTAACTGAAGGATCAGATCGTCCCCTGTCTAGACCTGCTGCAAGAAGCTGCGGCTCCTGGGTGTTCCACGACAGAGAATTGACAGGACGGGAATGCTTTGGAACTGTGGGCAAAATGAGATATCTAAACAAAAACAAACATTCATAAATTTATTTAGGATTAGAACTTGCAAGGTTGAACAGTGAAGACAAAAAGAATACCAAGGAAAATTTTGAGAGAAATTATTCTACCACCAAAGCTGTAATAAACCCTTCCTTGATAGCCCACCACTGGAACTGCTTTCAGTTTGGGAGTAGTACAACGTGGTCCAAGAGTAAATCACAACCCTTAACATTTTTTTTTAAGAATATTCTATTGCATTAAAAACTCCTGCATTATACTAGAATAAAAGTTTCCTTTCCTCAAAATTTGTTCAGTGATATTAGCAAATACATAACAAGATACTATATCAAACAGTTAAAAAAGTTTCCAATACAATAAACTTTTCAAGGGCGTGAAGTTTATATTCACTGTAAATGGATACGAGTAATGCTTATCTGAAAAGCAAAAGGAAGAAGGTTCCACCACTGCACATTCCTAGGATTGTCCATTGTCCACCATCACTTTTCTGTGATGAATGAGTGGAGAGAAGGGAGGGACGTAGGACACTGAACATTATGACTGATTGATTTTTTTTCAAAGTTTTATTTTTTTAAAAACAGGGACACCCTGAATTTATTGATTGATTTGTAAAGTTTTATTTTAAAAACAGACACTGAATATTATGACTGATTGGTTTGTAAGGTTTTATTTTAAAAACACTGTTATGCAAACCCTTTGACCATAATTAGCCTCAATCACACTTGAAGAGGGAGAATGAAGCAGAAGAGCCTTTGAAGAGAATTGAAAACCCTGATGCAATACATATAATTCTCATAATGAAAAGCCAGTTGAACCAGCAATGACCCTGGAAATCCATGTAGTTTTCACAAATGAAGAATATAATGAAAGAGATATATACCTGGGTGGTACCAGCACAAAGCACTTGAGGTGTAAGGGTGGGTGTGAAAAATAAAACTACTGGTAAAGTAAAATAAGGACACCCTAAGAAACACCTAATTATGCACAACCAATAAGCAATGGAAGCCAGCATGAAAGAAGAGCCTCAATAAAGTTTAAACATAGTGACAAGAGTGAAAGGATAAAAAAAATAAAAAGACATGTCTGCTGACAATGACCTTGGATATCCAGGTAGTTTCTGAGAGTAAATAATGCAACAATGAGCATATATAGGTAGTATGGGCACCAAAAAGCCTGATGAGTAAAAATGGAGATTTAGAGAAAACCCCACCTCCTGATAAAATACAACAGCAAAGAGGTATAAGGCACTTAAAGCCAAGAAGGCCTTAGTACCAAAAAACCATGTGTGTAAAAGTGGGTAGTTCAAGAAAATCCAACCTCCTGATAAAATAAAACAGCAAAGAGGTAAATGGCACTTCAAGCCATGAAGGCCTTGGCATAAAAAAATCCTGGTGTAAAAGTGGGTACTTCAAGAAAACTCCACCTCCTGATAAAATAAAATAGCAAATGGGGGCATTCTGAAACATTTAAGTATTTTATGCCTAACATGGTAGCAGTGGAAACCAGTCAATTTCAGCAATTCAAGAGACAAGGCAGAAAAAATCAAGTGAACTGGATAGACACAGGAAAACCACTGGAGATGCAGACACAGAAAACTTAAGAAAAGCACAGCAAAGCATCCAATAACATGGATCCTGAGAATTGTTCATTAAAAGGAGACTGTCGGCCACTAACATGTTATCTAAGGAATTTTGTATGTATATATTTATGTATACCAGTGCTAACTAAGCAAAGAATTTGGCCTTGTGAACTGCCCAAAAAGAAAAACAGTAAACTCCCTTACCATGGTTTATAAGCAACAGGAACTCTCAAGCAACCAGTACATTTTTCCTCCAATTGCCACAAAATCAAGAATTATTTACAAAATATAAGAGGAAGAATTTACTTATTTACTTAATTTCAAAATATATTGAATATATTTAGTTTTTGCCCTTCCATTGACAGCTTTTTTCTTCACCTTTTTAAGCAGACAATTCTAGAACTCCACTAGTCGGTTCTCCCTCTCCTGCCTCCAGTGGATAACTTAACCAGAGACAATGAGTCAATGAGTGCTTAGATTAAAAAAAAGTACAAGCAAAGCACAAAATTGAAGTTTAAATAAGAAAAATCATTTAAAGTCTGTGTATCAGTAACAGACCTTCAGTAGGTTTAATTAAATAGTGTTACATAAGCAAAGTTACTGTGCAAGCCTAGCCTGCATCTGTATATGTATTCTATGTTTTATGTTAAGGTAAACTAAGACCTTACTGTGCCAAGAATAAAATGTACAATAATAAAGAGTTTAGGTTTGCAAAAAAAGAGAAGAATTATTTGCATATTTTCAATTCTTTATGTGAAGCTGGTATCTCTAACCACTGTTAAGTTCAAAGGACAACTTTAAACCTATCCAACACTTGGTTTGTCCAACCTAAACCAGACATCAAGCAAAACATGAAAAAATGGAAAGTTGGTAATCCATAACTGCACTTTTTAGTGAAATGGTCTTAGCATACTTACTGAATTCCTTCCCCTTAATCCCTCGAGGGTCATGAACCTTGCTGAAATTAGTGAGCGCTACCTTGCCATTAGCTTGCCCTACAGCTATGAGATGACTAGAAGGATCAGTTTCCAGGCCAGGACACCAAGCCACACATTTAATATACTGAAGGTCACTGTTTGTCGCTAAGAGAGAAGCAGCTGTTTTGGGACCCAGTCTAAAACCTGAAAAGGAATAATAAGACAGAATAAAAAAAAATCCAATACTAGTATATATAAAGACATCTGCAGTAATGATATTCAAATCTTATAAAAAGCAATCAGGCTGAGAGACAATCCTTCATACTAGAACAGGCTGTGTTCCAGTTTCAGATATAGATTAAAATAATTACAATTAACCACTATCACACATAATAAAAACTTGAAACCACATGACTGTTACACAGATAAATCTAACAATCTTCTTACAATTACACGAACAGGAAGTGAAATGTTGTACTTTACCCTAGAAAGTGAAATGTTGTACTTTACCCTATGTCCTCAGAACAGTAATCAAATAACCCCTTAGCCATTTGCACTTCCCTTACCTGCACTATGCCCTTCATCACATTTTTACCGGTGCAACTGTGTACATGTAAATTAAAATAAAATTGTGCATGTACAAAAAGGTGTACAAAGCTCAAACTAAGCTATGTTCCACTAGCTACATGGAATACTGCCTTTAAGCAAGCACTATGAGATGTCTAATTTGGTAACTGGTAAAATGATTTTGCAAGGATACTATACTGAGAGAGAGAGAGAGAGAGAGAGAGAGAGAGAGAGAGAGAGAGAGAGAGAGAGAGAGATACTGCTCAAAACTGCCACACCTGGCAACTCTAGAAAGAGGGTGGAGCTTTAAAATCATTGTGTTTGTTGCTTTCTAGATTTTCAGTAACTTTAAACCTTATAGATTCTGTATAAGTCCTATAATTATTCATACTTGAAGGTAGTAACACCCTCTATATTATTCGTTATGTTGGATTGGTAACATCAGTTCACAGTAGAATATCGATCATACTTTTTTAAAATCTATAAAACCTTACTCATAAGTGATATTATGAAATTAAAATGACTTAATAAAATTCATGCATAATTGGAAATGGATCTTAAATAATGAGAGAAAATGTTTTAAAATTTGGGCAATTGTGAGGAACAATGCAGTAATGAATGCAATATTATGAAGAGAGAGAGATAGAGAGAGAGAGAGAGAGAGAGAGAGAGAGAGCGAGAGAGAGAGAGAGAGAGAGAGAGAGAGAGAGAGAGAGAGAGAGAGAGAGAGAGAGAGAAAGATGAAGTTTTTATTGTAAAACTAATATTGTAATACCTACCTGAACACCTGAACTAGCCCTGGTCACTTACCAGCCCGAACCATCATTTATTAAAAATTTACCAAATCTTTGGTTAAATAAACGATCAGTGTTGCCAATCTCCTGCAAACACCCTCGTTACTAGTTACCAAGCCCACCCACCGCTAGTATCCCTGCCTCACGGGCCGTCACACCTGCCCTCTCACGTCAATCATAACTCAATAACTCTGTATGAGAGGGAGGAGGAGGGTGAATCATTCAGGTGTTCAGGTAGGTATTACAATATTAGTTTTACATAAAAACTTCATATTGCAATACACCCCCTGAACACCTGAACTAGCCCGATTAACAACATTAATTTGAAGGTGGGGAATCAAATCTGCCCGGCCCTACACTGGGTACAGTTGTCAGTCAATATAATTGAGTACACGAGTCAGTCTCAAGTTCATTTGTCACTCGTCCAAGCTAATCTCCCATGTGTGGCCTTCTAGGCCTCCCATATGTGGAGGGAAAAACTCCCTGCACCTCTACCCTAAGGTCAAAACTCATTGAGTGCGGGAGGGATACAAACCTGTTTCCTCTCAGCTGGCTATGTGCCTCACCTGAGTAGAGGAAAAACTGAAGACCTCCCATGTGGCTCTCGGCCTCTCATGTATGGAGGGAAATCTGAAGACCTCCCATGTGGCTTCGGCCTCTCATGTATGGAGGGAATCTGAAGACCTCCCATGTGGCTCTCGGCCTCTCTATGGTATGAGGGGAAACTGGAAGACCTCCTATGTGGACCTAGGCCTACTCATGTACGGAGGAGACAACCCATGTCCATCGGTGCGTCTGCGACGGTGTCGTCGATCGTAGTGATGTCCTCTCTTGTAGTGTTGTACCTGCCTGTCTGTACTCTGCTGGTTGGCACTTGAAAGAATACCCTCAGATAGACCTAGACATGTTCTTTCCTATCTGTCCTAATACTTAAAATCCTCTTGTGATATATCATATCATGAATACCTTATACATATTCCTAATAGTCGCTCCCTACTCTAATACTAACTCAGACAGCAAGATTGTAAGGTTTAAAAATAGAATTTAGGCCAAAGGCCGAGTATTGGGACCTATGAGGTCAGTCAGCGCTGAAGGGAATTGACAAAGTTTGAAAAGGTGTGAAAGGAAGAAAAACCTCTTGTTGCAATGAGTCCAGTGTTAGGAGAGCGTGGAAAATAGGATGAGAGAATATGGAGAGAATATGAAATCAGAAAAGTAAGAGAGAGAGAGAGAGAGAGAGAGAGAGAGAGAGAGAGAGAGAGAGAGAGAGAGAGAGAGAGAGAGAGAGCACAATCGTCTAGGATAAAGAGAATATAAAATCAGGGAAAAGAGAGAGAGAGAGAGAGAGAGAGAGAGAGAGAGAGAGAGAGAGAGAGAGAGAGAGAGAGAGAGAGAGAGAGAGAGAAATTACGATTGTCTAACATCTCCACCTCCGCAAATTGCACCTCTAAGTTAAAAGGGTATTATCTTAACGATAAATATCTCGTATAACTCCGTACAGCTATGAACAACCGAACGAGACTTGTTGCTAATCGATCGACTCCTATAACAACATCACTTTATTGTATTGATCAGCGTGTGACAGTAATCGAATCCGATAGCAACATCCGTTAATGTATTCATCCGCGTAATTACTGTATTCATGTTATAAATGCAGCTGAAGCTAATAAGGCAAAATTACGTGCATCAGCAACCTGGACAGAAGTCCCGAGCTTTTGTATGAATTCCAACGCAGCCGTGGTAAAAGAACTAATAGCATGAAAGACTCATTACTGTTGTTTTCACACAGACAAAGGATTAATAACGTATATAAAGTGTAAGGTTCGTAATACCTATGAAAACGAGTGAAAAACGAACGGAATCCTAAATTTAACGCCATCTAACCCGAGGGAAAAACTAGCTTCCAATGAGGGACGTATCAGTCAAAATTTTGGTCTTCTAAAATTAACATCGTAAGACGAACAGAATGAACTTCGTTCCATAAGTTAAGTATCCAGATATTCATTAATATGCTAACTAAGGACAAAAACATTAGCCGAGACCAGTGACATGTTGAATCTGGAGCCAAGGAAAAAAAAAAAAAAAAACAAAAAAAAAATAGACTAGCCGGCATCCTTGTCTGTCTAAACCACACCTCCTTACAATAGTGCTGTTTGACGACAAGCTAGTGTAATTGTAATTTAATTGAAAAGTAATAAAATAATTATTTAAAGGTAATTAAATTAACTTTATTAGGCCTAATATTAAAATTTCAGTTGTCATGTAATTTGATAATACGACTGGTAATAATTTGTAACTGTAATTGACATAAGCGCAATGTAAATACTGACGGCAATAGTCTGTTAAACGTATGAAGACGTCATACATACAAATTCCTTATATCTGACATCTGATTACATGCCCCAAGATAGAAACCTCATTGACTATGTTAAATGTCAAACATAGTTGAACACACGTCTCCTTCAAGACGTTTGTACAAACTTGGCATAAGTGAGAGTGTTGTTACGTTAGTCATTTTAGGCAATCAGGAGAGAATGAGATGGATACGGCGACGCAAACCCGTATTCGTCATCCACTGATTCCAGCGTGAATGACTGCCGAGTTAGTGTTTATACTACGCTAATATGATGATACATAATACAATTATAATGCTTTAGTCGGACAGAATCCGATCTTCATTCTGTTCGATTACATTATATTAATTATCCTCAGATCGGATTCGTCGTTCGTTTTCAATTACACCTGTACTGAATTATCCGAAGTCAAGAATGCCTTGAGCCTACAGCGTTAGCCAATATAAAAATAACTACCGATATGTTGTACAGCGAATACTTTAGGTTAGGCTAGGCTACTGAATATGCATACGATATATCATCGTGAACACTAGGCTAACCGTAGTTAATTTTATCCGATTTCTCTCCATACTGAATATCGTAAGTCAATATGCATTGAACGGAGAATTGGTTGATATGGAATTTTTATTCTAAAATTAATATTAATAATACTTACCTGTATAATTTATCTAGCCCTAAATCCCCAAAAACCACACCAAAATTTACCACATTGGCAACTCTGTTACTTCCTATTCTGTCCGCCAGTTGGCAACACTGTCGTTGACAGATACGAAAACCTTCCCTCAAATCAGTTGTGATAGGCAGATCGTGGGGTAGGATGGGTGGGACTAGATAAATTATACAGGTAAGTATTATTAATATTAATTTTAGAATAAAAATTCCATATTAATAAAATGATATTGTAATGATACAATTAAGTTTGTTCATACTTACCTGGCAGATATATTATAGCTGTATTTTCGAAGTCGACAGAAATTAAAAAACTTACGACACACGTAGTGGGAGTCAGGTGGTTAGTACCCATTCCCGCCGCTGGGAGGCGGGTATCAGGAATCATTCCCATTTTCTATTCATAATTTTTATTCCACTGTCTCCTGGGGAGGTGGGTGGGTACTTCAATTATATATATCTGCCAGGTAAGTATGAACAAACTTAATTGTATCATTACAATATCATTTTGTTCATGAAACTTACCTGTCAGATATATATATAGCTGAATCCCACCTTTGGTGGTGGGAGTAGACAGAATAGAAGATTTTAGGAAACATATATATGCAGATAACTGATATCTTGATTCCTTACCTGTTAGCATAGCTGACTTCGTGCTTACTGCCGCGTAAGTCTGCTTGTGCTATTAGAGTTGCCAGCGAGTAGAGACCTATATAGCTGGTGCACTCAGGATGATCTGTCAACGGCGTGACCACGATGTGACTAGACCATTGACCATACAATGAGGGCAACGAAGTAAAAAACCACCTGGCCTAGTCTACCAAAGGTATACCACTAAACTAGACTAAAGAAGGGAGATCCGCCTCGGGCGGTCAACCCCACAACCAAAAACACACACGATTAAAAGCTCACCTAACCACTAAAGGAAAGGATGAGTGCTACCTCCTGCCCCCAAAACAGTGTCTGCAGCGACGTATGGTCCAAGCGACGAGCAATGTTCGTATGTCGCTTTCACCTCCCGCAGGTAGTGTGAAGCGAACACCGAGTTGCTCCGCCAATATGTGGCACTCAAAATGTCACTGAGTGCCATATTCCTGTGAAAGGCTATCGAGGTCGAAATAGCCCTCACCTCGTGGGCATTCACTTTTAACAGTTTCATGTCACTATCACTACATGTGGAATGAGCTTCCTTAATGGTGTCTCTCAAGAAGAAAGAAAGCGCGTTCTTTGACATGGGAAGATCGGGCTTCTAACCGAGCACCACAAGTTGCCCGAAGGTCCTCTACAGTCCTTCGTTCTGTCTAGATAGAATTTGAGAGCCCTGACAGGGCACAGGACTCTCTCTGGCTCATTACCCACGATCTCTGTCAAACCCTTGATTTCAAATGTCTTGGCCAAGGGTTGGACGGGTTTTCGTTCTTGCTAAGAACAAAGGGCTTAAAGAACAAACAGCATCAGAGTTCTTAAACCCAACATGCTTGCTTATAGCCTGGATCTCACTAACTCTCTTCGCCGTCGCCAGAGCAGTTAGAAAAAGTGTCTTCCTTGTCAGGTTTCTAAGCGAAGCTAAGTGAGCGGTTCAAAAATACTGGACGTCAAAACTTTAGAACAATGTCTAAGTTCCAAGAAGGGACTCTTGGTTGGGGTACCTTCGAAGTCTCGAAAGACTTAAAGAAGATCATGAAGGTCTCTGTTGTTGGCTAAGTCCAGTCCTCTATGCCTAAAGACTACAGAAAGCACACTTCTGTAGCCTTTTATCGTAGGCACCGCTAAGCGAACTTCATTTCTCAAGTAGAGAAGGAAGTCTGCGATCTGGCTCACAGAGGTAGAGGTGGAGGAAATGTCTTTCTTCCTGCACCAGCTCCGGAAAACAGCCCACTTGGATGGTATACGGCAATAGAAGAAGGTCTTCTTGCCGTTGCGATTGCTTTCGCCACTGGTCTTGAAAAACCCCTCGCTCTGGCCAACTTCTGGATAGTCTGAACGCAGTCAGACTCAGAGCGGGGAGGTTTTTGTGATACCTACTCGAAGTGGGGCTGTTGAGTAGATCTATCCTTGGAGGCAGAGTCCTCGGAAAGTCTACAAGAAAGGGACAGTGACCTCTGTGAACCAGTCGGTCGCTGGCCAAGAAGGGGGCGATGAGAGTCATCCTCGTTCCCTCTGATGCCGCGAATTTTCTTATCACTTCCCCTAGGACCTTGAACGGGGGAAAGGCATATACGTCTAGTCCCGTCCAGTCCCAGTCCCAAGGGAAGTCTACTGCTACTGCTCCTGGGTCTAGAACTGGTGAGCAGTACAGCGGGAGTCTCGTTGTCCTGGAAGTTGCGAAGATGTCTACGAGAGGACATCCCCATAACTTCCACAACTCTGGCATATTTCCTGATGAAGAGTCCACTCCGTTGGCAGAAGTTGACCTTGTCGACTGAGCAGATCTGCACGGACGTTTTCTACCCCTGATATGAATCTCGTCAGTATAGAGACGTCGTGTGCCTTCGCCCATAACAGGATTCTTTCCTTTGCAAGGAAGAACAGGGATCGAGAGTGGGTTCCTCCCTGATTCTTGAGATATGCCAGGGCTGTGGTGTTGTCCGAGTTGATCTGCACCACATTGCCGGAGACTTCGTTCTGAAAGAACTGGAGCGCCAGATGAACTGCTGCCAGCTCCTTGAGGTTTATGTGCCAGGACACCTGTTTCCCCTCTCCAGGTGCCTGACACTTCTCCCCCCCCACCCCGTGTTGCTCCCCACCCCTCGTGGAAGACGCGTCGGAAAACAACACTAGGTCGGGGTTCTGAAGCTTGAGGGAAAGACCCTCTGCGAGCTTCAAAGGGTCGGTCCACATCTTAGGTGTCCCTTTACCTCTTCTGATAACACCAGAATCGAATCCAAAGTGTTTTGGTGCTTCAATTGTCGGCAAGGAAGAATTGAAGAGGTCTGAGGTGCAAACCTCCCTAGGGAAACAAACTTCTCCTCCAGTGAGGAAATGGTCCCCAGCAGACTCATCCAGTTCCCTCACCGAGCATGAATCCTTCCCCAGAAAGGTGACACTTTGCTTAGGCAATCTAGTTGTCGCCCCTGGGACGGGGAGAAAAGCCCGAAAAGCCACTGAGTCCATCTGAATCCCCAGATAGACTAAAGACTGAGAAGGGGTCAGATGTGACTTTTCGAGGTTCACCAGAAGCCCCAGGGGGACTCCGTTAACGTCAACGTCGTGTGAAGGTCCTCCAGACACCGGTCTTTTCGAGGAGGCTCGTACGAGCCAGTCGTCCAGGTAGAGAGAGATCCTGACATTGGAAAAGATGAAGCCACCTCGCAATGTTCTTCATCAGTAGGGTGAATACCATGGGAGCAGTGCTGAGTCCAAAGCAGAGAGCCCTGAATTGGAACACTTTTCCTTTCAGGACAAACCGCAGGTATTTCCTGGACTGGGGGTGGATGGGGACGTGGAAATACGCGTCCTGGAGATCTAGTGAAGCCATCCAATCCCCCGGTCTCAAAGCTCCCATCACTGACTGAGGTGTCTCCATCTTGAACCTCTGCTTGATGACAAAGAGGTTCAGGCTGCTGACATCGAGTACCGGTCGCCATTCCCCGACTGCTTTGGCACCAGGAACAGTCTGTTGTAAAATCCGGGGGAATTCAAGTCGGAGACCTGTTCTACGGCGTGTTTCACGATCATCTGATCTAACAGATCGTAAAGCACTTGTTGTTTTTCTCCCCGATAGGAAGGAGACATGTCCCTGGGTGTCGTAGACAGCGGGGGTGGTTTCAGGAACGGGATCCGGTAACCCTTCTTTAAGATGTCCACGGACCATTTGTCCGCACCTCTCTCTTCCCAGGCTTGCGCAAAAAGCTGAAGCCTGGCTCCAACCGGATGACTGAAGGACTTCTGCTTCACTTCTTGTTCTTGGTCCAGCGCCGTGGCTCTGCCTCTGGAAGTGCCTCTTCCTCGAGGGGCTGGTCTCGAGGAAGAACTACCTCGAAAGGGCTTCGATTTCTTGATAATCGAAACTCCCGAGGACGAAGGAACCGCAGGTCTCCTTGAAGATTGTGCGAGGAGATCTTGCGTGGCCTCTCCTCCTGTAGACTGGTCGCAATGTCTTTTACCATAGCCTGGGGGAAGAGATGATCCGAAAAAGGAGCGAAGAGCAAGTCTGCTTTCTGTGATGGAGAAACAGATTTCGCTGTAAAATTGCAAAACAGGGATCTCTTCTTCAAGAGCCCTGTGCAAAAGTGAGCTGTAAGCTCCTCCGAACCATCTCTGACGGCCTTGTCCATGCACGACATTACGCTGGACAGCTCCCCCAGACTAATCGAGTCGGAACTCCTAGACTTGGCATCCAGAACTCCCAAACACCAATCTAGAAAGTTGAAGACCTCTAACGTCCGAAAGAGGCCTTTAAGGTGGTAGTCCATTTCCGTAGTTGACCATGAAACTTTCGAAGAGGACAGGTGAGACCTCCTCGAGGCATCCACAATGCTGGCGAAGTCTCCTTGGGCTGACGAGGGAAGTCTAATACCTACGTCTTCTCCCGTCTCGTACCAAATGCCAGCCTTCCCACTAAGTCTCGAAGGTGGCAGGGCAAAAGAAGTCTTTCCCTGAGACTTCCTTTTTCTCCACCATCCAGTCATGGACCTTACGAAGAGCCCTCTTAGTTGAAAGGGACTTCTTCATCCTGACGAATGCCGAGACCTTGTTGATCTTGGACGAAGAAAGTTGTGAAGGAGGAGAGCGAGGAGCCTCCGGGTGAAACGTCTCTCCAAACTCTGATTGAAGAAGGCGGGTCAAAACCTGGTAGTCGGAAGAGACTGCCGCCAAAGGTTTCTCGTCATCCACTTCAACCGAAGCGTCACTAACCTCTGCTTCCGACACAGGTGAAGTTGGAGGCAAATAGGCTGGACCAAGACTATCTGGTCTAAGTTTCCACGAGGCGCGTTGCTGTGAAGTGGAAGTAAAGCTGACTCATTAATAGGAGCTCCGGTCGAATCTCTAAGACCCGGAGCAACTTGCAAAGACTCATCACAAACAGTGGGGGGGCGACGAAACTCCACATCTTCGTCCACCCGAGCGTCCGCTGGCGCACACCTGGCGTCCACTGGCGCACACCTGGCGTCCACTGCGCATACCTGGCGTCCACTGGCGCACGCCTGGCTGCAACTAGCGCGGGATTGGCGTCCACTCGCGCGCTGCTGGCGTCCGCTGGAGACGCTTGGCGTCCACTGGCGTGCGAATGACATTAACTAAGGCGCGCTTAACATCTCGTGCGCGCTCGCTTCCGCTGGAGCACTCTTAGATGCAACATGGCGTTCGCTTGGCTTCCGACCCGACGCGTCAGGAAACGTGAACTTGCACCGAAGCGTTCACGCAAGTATCAAGCTCTCGCACCGCAAGCTTACGAGCGGGTAATACCGCTTCATGCGCCGAGCGAGCAAAATCCTCTTCACGTTCTCCAGAGAGCCGCTGGGAGTCGCACGAACTCTAGCAGGCGAAGAAAGTGGAGAGATAGACGAGACGAGGAGAGGGGGAGGGAGACCTTCTAGATCTCTTCACAGGAAGACGGTCATCCTTTCTCCTGGGACGTGGTTGCGTCCCTTTCTTAGCAAGAGCATCAGCAAGCTGTTGCTGCAAAGAGCGCAGGATCTTCTCAGTAGGAGAGGATTCCTTGTCAGGTGACGGCTGATCCTGTGAGAAGGCGAGGGGCGAGGGACGCCTTCTTCCTTCTCCCACCAGAAACTGCCGTAGAACGCGCTCGAGAGCGACTGGGGTGCGCTCCACAAAGTCATCATCCGATGACTCCTTACGCTTCTTCTGTGGCGGGAAAGCAGCGAACACACTCTCAGGCGAAGATCGCCTCTCGAGAGCCAAAAACTGGACGTGAAGCGTCACGATCACCAACGCTCCTTTTCAGCGGGCGTGAAATAGAATGCGAGCTCCACCCCTTGTGCGGGGAGGAAGCCTCTGAGAAGAGAAACACTCTTTCAGGAGGCGTGCATGCGCACGCTCTTTGGCAGTTTGTGTAACGTCCACAGATACTGCCGAAGGCACGTCAGATCGGTGGGGCGTTCCCCGTAACCCTCCTGCGGCTTTCGACATGCCCTCTCCCTGAAAATGAAACCTGGGAGTCCGGCAGCGGTCTAGGCCTAGAGGCGAAATGGGGCCGATCTGACGCACCTCCACCAACGAAGGGAGCACTGTCACTGCACTTTGCACCTTCACTTTTGCCTTCTAAGGCGAGCACTTTAGATTCTAAATTACGAATCGACTCTAAGATAAGTGTAAGGGTATTACCCTCTACAGACACTGCTTCAGGGCCCGAAGCAACACTACAGGGTTAGGAGTAGTGATTAAAGGAGGGTTAGTAGGAGAAACATGAGCTTCCTGCCGTTTACCTGAAACGCTCCTGGAGGAAGACCTCCTAACCTATCCCGTTCAAGCTTACGCAGATAGGACTCATACGCTCTCCATCCAGAATCAGAAAGACACTCACATTCTTTGCAGCGACTTTCATACATGCAATCATGCTCTCTGCAACTCTTACACAAAGTATGAGGGTCTACTGATGCTTTCAGTAGCCTACCTCGACAATCACTCCTGGTACAAAACCTGGCGCTAGCCGAACTAGAACCAGACATCTTTATTTAAAGAGAAATCAAGCCAAAATCAATCAAATCCACAATTAACGTGTGCCTAGCCACCGATCCAAAAGTCAATATACAAAAAATCAAAAAGGGGTACTTATAGTAGCCAAGTTTCCTAAATTCAAGACGGAGGTGCTGAAAAACTGTGTTTACAACACCGGCGACAGAAAAATTATGAATAGAAATGGGAATGATTCCTGATACCCGCCTCCCAGCGGCGGGAATGGGTACTAACCACCTGACTCCCACTATATCGTGTGTCGTAAGTTTTTTAATTTCTGTCGGACTTCGGAAAATACAGCTATATATATATCTGACAGGTAGTTTCATGAACAACATTACCTTAATATAATTTATCTAGCCCGATTACCACATTGAAAAGGAGGAGGGAATCTGAATACAATTTCCCTTCGGACAGAATAGGAGAAAACAAACAAAGAAATATATAACATAGGCAGTCAAAACTCAACCCAAGGTCAAAGATACTAACAACTCAAAGTCTCCTACCATAATGCCACCAAACTGCGGTAGCACAGGACGAGGAGTAATGCATAGTCAGTCCGTCTGTACTAAAGTCAGGTGACGCCCACCAGGTGACCAGTCAGACGAATTGCGGACAGCAGGCTGCACCTGAAGACTATCAAGCACTATTCTTTTACCTAAAGGATAGTGTCTGGACTGTCCTGGGCGATTCAAAGCTAAGCAACCTTGGGGGTGTATCAAGCAACCCGAAGTCGCCAGCAACGAATCGGCTCATGAGCAACTCCTAACTCGAGCTTTCTGGTGCCAAGAGAAAGGAGCGCGGAGCAAAAAGGCGATTCAGTCCCGAAGGACGAATGCCTGACAGTCCAACCTGGTCTCATGTTACACGATCATCGGGGGTGTATCAACGCAACCGACTTCGTCAACAAGAAACTCAGGCTACTACTAAATGTCGCCTGATCTCACACGAGTGTCTGACTCCGAGAAAAAACAGGTGAGACAAAAAGTAGATGGTGAGCGAGTCACCAGATGACAGCAGACGATCCATCGACTAATTCCCTGTCCAGGACAGTGGAAGAAGCAGGAGTCGTCAGGACAAGCGAACCAGTGGCTAGTCCTAGGTCAGCATCGACTCTGGGAGAAGCGTAGTCGCCAGTGCCGACAACCCAGTGGCTGGAACCATTTCACACTGACAATGGAAGCAGCATGAGTTGCCAAGCAGTAAGTCCTTGTCATCAACAACACCTAAATACCAAACTGCCTAATTCCCATTATAACTACGTCAAAAACTGCCATGGGTTTATAATAAAAACAAAACAAAAATATATACAACAAAACAAAACTTTAATGAATAATATACAGGTAGCAACCAAACGTAAAACAGGAGACTACCTAATTCTCCTGTCTGACACCTGTCCTGCCATCACCAACGTGAAAGCCCAAAGAACGAAGGTCGCCTAGAACTAGATAAATATCCTCAAGTAAAAGAGGCAAAAACAGAATTAGAACGCCAAGTCGCCGCCTCAAGCACCTTGGTGACTGAGACGTTCTTCATAAAGCTACTGATGTAGCAACTGCTCTAATACTGTGTGCTCTCGGCGTCTGGTCTTCCCCAGCAGCCAACCACCAGTTTTAACGATCAGATCTCGAGAAAAAAGGATACACCATTCTTTGAAATAGGTCTCTTGACATTTCGGGGTGAAACAAACAGATGACGGGGACGACCCTGAATGTCCTTCGTGCGGCGTAAATAACATGAGAGCGCCCTAACAGGGCAAAGAACTAATTCCTCCATTTAAATTACCACAAAGTCGACCAGCGACTTCAGTACGAAAGACCTGGGAATGGGATTATCAGACGATTCAGTCTTTGCGACAAATTCAGGAAGGTATGACAAAATCATGTCTTGTCCAGATCTGGCAACCAGAAAAGAGAGTGCTTGCAGTCACCACCCTCTGGCTGTAGCCAGTGAGACAAGGAAGAGTGTCTTAGAAGAGAGGTCCCTAAATTTGGCAGAATTCAGAGGCTCAAATGGAGGGAACCTTAAGCTTGAAGGACTTTGTTAACGTCCCATGTCGGAGGCGAACACTGCGGCCTGGGTCGAGATAGGGAAAAAGATCGAAGTAAATCTCTAATGACATAAGATGAAGAGATCTCAGGGGAGCCTTGCCTTAAAAACATAGGAAAGCATAGACCTATAACCCTTAATGCACGAAGCTGACAGGGCCCTGTCATGATTGTAATGAACTAAAAAAAACTCCGCTACTTTCGGTAAGGAAGGTCTAGAAATTGAATGTCCTTGAGACTTACACCAACGTCTGTAAACCGACCATTTAGCCTGATAATTACTCTGGTTGATTGCCGTCTGGCAAGAGCCAAACTGTCGCGCCACTCTGGAGGAGAACCCTTCGTGCTTGGAGAACCTCCTGACAGTCTCCAGGCATGAAGATGAAGCATGTGGAGCCTCTGATGGAACCAGATGAAATGGGGTTGTTTGAGAAGATCTGGTCTCTCTGGCAGGCGAATGGGGGGTTCCACCAGTGCTTCAGAAGGTCGGGAAACCACTCCTTCTGTGGCCAGAAGGGGGCGATCAAGGTGAGATCCAGACGCTTGGTTGCCCTCACTTTGTTGAGGACTGACCTCACCAGAGAGAACGGAGGAAAAGCATAGCTTGAAGTCCCTCCCAGTCCTGCAAAAGAGAGTCTGTCCCGGCACTCTGAGGAGTCTGGTAAGGGGCGAAGAATATCTGGCACCAAAAATTCAGTGGGGTGGCAAACAGATCGACTGTGACAGGCCATTTCTTCCTGAGGCTGTCAAAGACTTCCTGGCAAAGTGTCCACTCCGACCCTTGAACTTCGTTCGGTGTCTCGACAAGGCGTCTGCTAAGACGTTGTGATGGCCCAGGATAAACTGAGGGACCAACGTAATCCCCCTGTCTTCTGCCCAACAGGATTGATCAGGCTTCTTGAGTGAGAAGATCCGACTGTGTGCCGCCTTGGTTTCTCAAGTACGAGACTGCTGTGGTGTTGTCGACAAAGATCGCGACAACCGACTCCAACAGTTGTTCCTGAAATGAAAGAAGGCCTAGGTACACTGCCCTCAGTTCCCTCCAATTTATTGACATGATCCTCTCCTCCTCTAACCAAAGGCCCGAAGCGGCTTCGGAGCCCAGGTGTGCGCCCAACCCTGATCCGAGGCGTCTGACCAAAACATTAGGTCCGGAGGAACCGAAAGAAGAGATGTCCCTGACTTGAGGCGGTGAACTTGCATCCACCAACGGAGATCCTTCCGACATTGTGGAGAAGAGTCGACTATCGTGTCCTCGGACACGAAATCCCATGGACTGGCGAAGTGTCGACTGAAGGGACCTCATTCTGAGACGACCTCCGGGGGAACCAGTTGGATGAGGGATGACAAATGGCCAGGAGAGACCTCCAAAGAGAAACTGGCTTTGTTACGGAGGACAAAAATTCTTCGATCAGACTCAGAAGCTTGTCTATCCGTTTCTGAGCGGGAGAAGCCCTCAAAATCTGGGAATTCAAACAATCCCCAGATAAGTCATGATCTGGCAAGGGATTAGATTGACTTGTCGAAGTTGACACGAATGCCCAACTCGACACAAGAGACAGAACTATCTCCCTCGACCGGAGACATTTCTCTAGAGATTCGGCCTGGACTAGCCAATCGTCCAGATACCGAAGCATCCTTACATTTAACTGATGCAGAATAGCTGAAACAGGAGCCCATCACCCGAGAAAAGACCTGTGGAGCAGTGGTGAGCCGAAACAACGGTCTTGAACTGGAAAACTCCCGAGTCGTGAAAAACCGAAGGTAAGTCTGCTTCTTGGATGGATGGGGATTTGCAGATAAGCATCCTGCAGATCGATGGAAATCATCCAGTCCCCCTCCTGACGGATGAAAGAACAGTCTGGACCGTCTCCATCCTGAACTTGGACTTTAGAGTGAACTTGTTAAAAACCGAAAGATCTATGATGGGGCGCCAGGCACCCGAGGCCTTTAGAACTACAAACATCCGAGAGTAAAACCCGGAGAAGGAGGAGCTCGCTCTATGGCATCCTTCTCCAAGAGGGCCGAAAGCTCCTTCTCCAAGGCTTGACCCCTGATTGAGTGAGGGGAATAAACTGCTGAACTCGAGAGGACGATTGAAAGTGGAGGTCTGGAAACAAAAGGGATCTCGTAACCTTCCTTCAGGACCTCCACCACCCAAGCATCCACCGCTCTCCCCTGCCAAGCTGACCAAATGGCGGGAGAGACAAGCTCCTACTGCGGTCTCCAGGCGAGGTGATGACTCCTACTTCCGAAAATTCTTACGCAGAGACAAGGAAGAAGAGAAGAAGAAGGTCCTCCTGGAGGTTGAGCTCTTTCTCTGCCCTTAGAGCCACGCCAAGAACCTCTCCCGCGTTTCAAAGGGTGAGCACCAGAGGATGAAGAAGAGGCACCAGCAACCTGAGATGTACTCTGAAAAAGCCAGAAGGAGGTTGTTGGGCTGGAGCAGAAGGTACAGATCTGGTCCTAAACTTACGCTTACTCCTTGAAGGAACGGGAGGAAGACCAGAGGAAAAAGCTCTTGATAAGGCCCAGTAGCTTGGAAGAGGCATCACCTTGATGTTCCTTCAAAACTCAGAAAGCACAGAAATATCGAAAAGGAAATCGCCAAAAGGAGAAGAGGACAACAGACGGGTTCTCTGAATCTCCGATACAGAGGAGGGTAACTGCGACAAATACAGGTTACGCCTTAGAGAAACAAGAAAGGCCTGCATTGAAGCAGCAAGCTCGTTCTGATGTACAGAAGCGATTGAAATGGATGAGCAGAATTTCTCAAAAAGAGGAGCATCAGGAGAACAAACCCGGAGTCCTTGATATACATTAAAAGCCCTCCGAGGACCCACATATTGAAGGATTGAGCTTCTTGTAAGGAGCTCATAACAGACTCCATAGCAATAAAATCTTCAATTGAGACAGAGACCGAAGCCTTAGAAGGCAAGGGTTGACTTGAAAGTCGGACAAAATCAGGATTTGGTTGGCTTGGGGGGTCGAGAGAATGAGAATCATCCGCCACCTGGTAAACTCCTCTCCGGTGTCGTAGAAGAGAAGAGAGCTTCCTCTTCCTTCCCCGATCACCTTCGAAAGTTTAGCGGTAACGTCCGCCCTCACTCTCGCGAACCTCTGGGCAAAGGAAAACGTAAAAATTCCCGTGACCGGGAAGGACCGTCAAGAAAAATCCTTCTGTAATACACGAGGCGGAGGCTGCTTCTGCTCTTTAGGCCTCGCCTGAGAAGAAAACTCAAAATTAAATCAAAAAGTTTCTTGAATTCTACATCATGACATCCATTCGAGGAAACATCAATATCACACGAATCCGCGTCATCATCATCATCGTCAGATCCTAACTTAGAAACTTCCCCATGAAGTAAAATCCTGACGGACTAGCTATCTTAGGTCTGACACTAATATCCCCTCCCCCCTTCTCCTAAATAACGCGCCCTTTGGCACTGTTACGGGGACTAACAGGGGACACGTTGGGTAAAGATTCGTTAGGCACCCTGCCCGGACCGTATCCCCCCACCCTAGGCCTTCGCCACCACGGGGTTCACAAGCCGGGGTTCTGTCGCACCGTTACCCCATGGTGCTGTCACAGGTACCCTGACGAGGAGCTGAAAATGAATCTAAAAGTGTGTTAGACATTCTAGTAAAGTCTTCTTGAAAATTCTCAGACAGATTGTTAAACTTAGCTGAAATATCTCTATCTAGACTAAGCTGTAATTTCTTAAAACAAAAATTCTGTTTCCTGGTAGTTTCCATTGCCAAAATCTTTGAATCTACATCAGAAAAAACTTCACTAATTACCGGTTGTACAGGGGGCAAAGCATCAATTAATTCGGAATCGGAGTCGTACGATACCGAAACCGAAGAGCCAGAATCAATGAGCGCCCAAGTCAAAGAATTTGTTAGATACAGTTCTAGCAATAGATTTCTTTTTCTCCTTAACCGATCTTTTACGCTGCAAGATTGTTTGGCGTTTCATATAAGCAGTCATATCTCGTTAGACCAGGGCTTACATACGTCACAACGAGAAGTTCAAGTCACAAACCTGTCCACGACAAGAGCTACAAATCTCATGGGGTTCATACTCCCTGCTACTCATCCTTGTCCCCAAACAAACCGGGCAGTTCCTGATGTTGCTGGCAGAAGGAAAGCATCGTAATTTCTTGGTAATCCATTGTAGAATTGGACAGGTCAGTAGTTCCGGGTCGCGCAAAGTTTTTTTTCGTAATTTTAAGCTAAGAACCACAAACAGAAATCAAAGTTCAATTCACTATTCGTGATGTAAAATGCGTGAGTGGTAATTCATATAAAGTCTCATTTAACAAATAATGAAAGCTTTAAAGGCACAAAAAATGTTTAAGGAAAATTTATAAAGAGCGGCCGTGATGTAAAACAACCATGGGCGCTCGTTAAACAACTGATTTGAGGGAAGGTTTGTTTTCGTTATCTGTCAACGACAGTGTTGCCAACTGGCGTACAGAAATAGGAGGTAAACAGGGTTGCCAATGTGGTAAATTTTTGGTGCGGTTTTTGGGGATTTAGGGCTAGATAAATTATATTAAGGTAATGTTTATTAATATTAACAATTATCGTATCGTATACGTAGAGGAAAGAAACCTTAAAGACGAAGGAGCATATCTGAAAGACCAACCATGGCCTAAAAGCTTCTGATGCAAGGAACTCGAAGCAGGAAAAAGCCTAAAGATGCTCTAAGGACACTGTGCCTCTAAAAACTACTACTTTTAATATAAAACCGCGACCCGAAGAAGCCTGCACTTCTCTTCCTAAACTAAACACTATGTAGCCTAATTACCCTACTCGTCTATATCTGACCTAAGTTTTTATCATCCTGAGAACTTACACATCGAGGAAGGGAATCTGCTGCCAACACTGCCTGCTCCGCGCCAGGGGGGACGGCGGATCCTGCCCTGTGGGCTTGCGGATCCCCATAACCCCCAGCACCGGTTAGGGCTGATTCTGGAACAGGCAGGGGAGCTGGAAAAGAACGATTAGTAATTTCAGTATCCCTATTGCTCGATCTATCCTCACATAATCTTTATATAAAATCGGTAACGGAGATGTCCATACTCGATGTCAGCCTACTCTCAAGTCTCTTAAAGAGCACTGTCTCTAGGTCTTTCTCTTGATCTAACGTAGTCTCTTCTGCCTACACTTACTTCTTATACGAGACTTTCCTATGTTTGAGATACCCTAACATCTGGTCCAAAGACCACTCCTGACATTCCAAACATCTGGTCTTTACATATATTGAACAGGCCTACAATTTACGCATAAGGAATGACTATCGTGTCATAGGGTGTACTCATCCTTTTCTTGCATTGTTGGCAAAGACGATACGTTGTTGAACTTCCGCTCGTCGTTTTCTGTGATGTCGTGGCCGAGGATGCAGTAGTCGTTGTCGTAGCCTGTGTTGTTTCTTCCTTTGCAGAATCAATGTCTAATGACAAGGTATTAAGAGCAATCCAACCGTAATCCAAAGGGATGCGTAATTCGTCACCAAAATCAATCAAATCAAAGGTGCAAATGAAGGCCCATGGCAAGACCAAAAAAAGGATTGTTCGCTGTGGATACATCTGTACTCCACGCGAACGATAAGTGATTGACGTGAGAGGGCAGGTGTGACCGGCCAGTGAGGCAGGGCTACTAGCGGTGGGCTGGTAACTAGGTAACGAGGGCGTTTGCCAGGATTATTGGCAACACTGATACGTTTATTTTCCAACCAAGATTTGGTAAACTTTTTAATAAATGATGGTTCGGGCTGGTAAGTGACCAGGGCTAGTTCAGGTGTTCAGGGGGTGTATTGCAATAGAGAGAATTACAAGGATTAGGATGTCTCAGACTTATTAGTCCATCTGAGGAGACATCATGTGTTCACTAATCTCTTGGAGCAGGTTTTACAATTCATTCACAGTGTCCTAATGATTCTCTCTGGCTCTCTTTTTAACTATTCCACACTATTGTTGTTTACAATTTCTGGTGGCAGTTTATTCCATGTCACATATCTTGTATGTAAATAAGTTCCCACAATGGAATGTGTTGTATCTTTTCAGTTCTAGTTTCCAACCATTATTTCTTGTCTGGTTTTCATTTAACATAACTAGATTACTGTCTACTTTTGTTATGCCTTTCAGTATTTTGAATGTTTCTATTAGTTGTCGTCGCAATCATCGTGTTTCTAAGCCATACATGTTCAGGCACTCTAACTGTCTTTGGTTTGTTTATTTGTGTTTGTTTCTATAGTGTTTTTTCATTGCATGTAACCTGTGGTTCTTCAGCAACAGGACCAACAGCTTTACATGACTTCCGAACCACATCGAGTGAACTTCTATCACCAGAAATGCACATCTCTAATCCCTCAGTGGAATGCCCAAGAATCGAACTCGCGGCCACCGAGGTGGCAGGCCGAGACCATACTGATCACACCACTGAGGCATCATCTTAGGTAACCTATTTGCCTGATGGATGGAATTAACTTTGTGGCTCTTGGTCATTTCTAGCGCCTAGCTGGATCCGGTTAAATCGCAGATGAAAGCAAGGAATCTTGTGAGATCTGGCAATGTGTGCGTATATCAGGTGAAGAGTGGTCAAGGACCATGCACCCAGTGTTGGTGACCAAAACTGTACTACATATTCATGTTAAAGTCTAACTATTGAAGTGCAGAGCTGCAGCATCATTTCCTCGTTTCTGTATTTGAACTGACTCTTTGTTTTCCACTTCCACTAGTTTCTGTGCCTTTTTTTCAGCTTTTATGAGAGAGAGAGAGAGAGAGAGAGAGAGAGAGAGAGAGAGAATAATTTTAGCTACTTAAAAATATTGAGAAAATTTCAATTCAATAATCTATTATTTCAACTCTCTAAATATTCAGTACATATTATTCAACTGTGAATAATTTTAACTCCTCACATTCTTCAATATCACTTTATCGTTTGTGAGCTTCAAGTTGAGTGAGGACTTCAGTATACGTAGCCTTCTTTTCTTTGCACACACACCTATTTCCTTCAAAATTATTTACTTACGAGGTAATTCAACGACATCTGTTGGAGATATTTCTTGGACCTGATAAAGCTGAAGGTCTGATCCCCAAGTGAGAAACTGGTCATCAGCCAGTGGAGACCACTGTACATCCACCCTCACACTACTCATGTTATATCATTACCTGAAAACATAAAAAATTTTTATACTGACAAATAAGTATGAATACATTCATACGTACAATATTATGTAAAATAACAATTTTTGGAAGTACGTAAAATGATATTGTTATGATACAATAAAGTTTTATACATACTTACCTGGCAGATATATACTTAGCTATTAGACTCCATCGTCCGACAGAAATTCAAATTTCGCGCACACACTACAGGTAGGTCAGGTGATCTACCGACCTGCCGCTGGGTGGCAGGAATAGGAACCATTCCCGTTTTCTATCAGATTTTCTCTATCATCTGTCTCCTGAGGGGAGATTGGGTGGGCAATTAATTGTATATATCTGCCAGGTAAGTATGTATAAAACTTTATTGTATCATAACAATATATAATACATTCAACTTACCTGTCAGATATATACTTAGCTGATTCACACCATTGGTGGTGGGTAAGAGACAACTAATTACTGAATAGACAGGTAAACAACATACGTACTTTGTAGGTAATAAATAAATAAAACCTTGGTTCTTACTTGTTTAGGCGGAAGATTCCATGGCTAATGCCTAGGAATCTGTTTCGCCTCAAGAGCCTCAGCGAGGATGTGACCTATGGCTAAGAGTTCTTGTGGGTCTGTCGATGGGGTCTTATCCACTTACTCGATAGAGCCTGATGGCCTTTGTCAATGGGGTCCTATCCACTTACATGACAATACACCTATGCCTAGTGGCATAATTAAGGAGCACAACACCGATCCCGATCACCTGATCCTAACACGAGGGTTAGTGTTACTTAAATTGAAAAGTTATCCCCAAACTCCTTTCAAACAACCCAAAGAAAAAAACACGACGTTAAATAAAATTTAACTCACTAGTTAAGGATCAGTATCGGCTCCCTATCCCAGCAACGTATCCGCAGACACGTATCAACCAAGAGAGAAGGATCTCTCGTAGGTTATCTTGACATCCTTCGTGTAATGGAAAGTCAACACAGAGTTGCATCTCCCATATGTGACAGCTAATATGTCCTTTATGACATATTTTTATGGAAAGAACAAGAATTCGCAAAAGCTTGTACTTCATGCGCTTTTAATTCTCAGCTGTTTGAAGGAATCATCAAGGCAGTTATCAAGTGCTTTGGAGATCACAATTATCTCAAAGAAGGCCAGGGCGTTCTTTGATATAGATCTCTTCTGGATGAAGCCTGGAGCCTGGCTGGCGCTTCGCGCCTGGATGTCGCCTGGCTGGCACCTAGAGCCTGGCTGGCGCCTCGTGCCTGGCTGGCACCTTGCGCCTGATTGGCGCCTTGCGTCTGGCTAGTGCCTCGCGCCTGGCTGGCGCATTACTCTCAGCTGGCACTTCTGGTGCCTGGTACTTGGCTGGAGCCTGGCGCTTTCTGGCGCCTGGCTGGCGCTTCTGACGCTTGGCGCCCGGCTGGCTCCTCCCCACTTGCTGGAGCTTCGAGCTTGGCTGGAGTCTCGCGCCTGGCTGGCGCCTCACGCATCTCTAATTTCCTTAAATAGGAATTTAGTCTTCCTTTCTTCCTCATTCATATCTACACATTCATTACAGGTGTTAATTATAGAGCATTCATTCTCCCTACACCGCTTGCAAACAGTGTGAGGGTCTATCGAAGCTTTCGGTAGCCTCACCACACAACCCTCATTCACACATCTTCTAACCGCATAGTTAGAGTCCGACATTTTGAGAAAAATCCAAATCCAAATCCAAATAACAGTCCACAAAAGCATATGCCCAACCAAAGATCCAATACGTCACCAAATAAGACAGTCTAGAAGATCAACGGCGATGAAACACGAAAATCAAGTCAGGAGGAACCAACAACAATGTTGATGGTACCGGCGACAGAGAAAATCTGATTAGAAAACGGGAATGGTTCCTATTCCTGCCACCCAGCGGCAGGGCGGTAGATCACCTGACCTACTTGTAGTATGTGCTGCGAAATTCGAATTTCTGTAGGGGACGACGGAGTCTATAGGGGTCTTGAGGGTCAGATCCCTGTCTGATGACTCTCGGAGTGGCTCGAAGGGACTTCGAGTCAGACTCCTAAGGATGAGAGTCACATCCCACCCCGGGGGCCTGAGTTCCCTGGGTGGGCAAGACCTATCGAAGCTCCTCATCAGAAGGGAGATCTCGAACGAGTTCGAGGTATCCACTCCCCTCAGCTTCAGGACTAGGGCCAAGGCGGCCCTGTATCCTTTGACTGTGGGGACGGAGAGGAGCTTCTCTCGGCGAAGAAAAACGAGGAAATCTGCTACCTGCTGAAGAGTGGCTCTGAGAGGAGATAGACCCTGTCTACGACACCAACCACAGAAGACGGCCCACTTTCCCTGGTACACAGCTGCAGAGGACTTCTGATGTACCCAGCCATCTCTGTTGCTGCTCGGCAAGAAAAGCCTCTCGCTCGCAAGAGATGGTGGATAACAGCCAGCTGTGAAGATGAAGGGACTGGACTGAATGGTGGTACCGTTCTACGTGTGGCTGGCACAGGTGGTTGTGCCAAGGGGGAATCTCTCTCGGTGGTTCTGCAAGCACAGCCAGCAGGTCCGGATACCGAATGGCATGAGGCCATTTGGGAGCCACCAGGATCATCCGGAGATTCGGGGTGACAAGCGCTCTGCTGATCACCTTGCGAATCAGACAGAACGGGGGAAAGGCGTAGACAAAGAGGTTGTCCCACGGGTGTTGAAGAGCATCCTCTGCAGCTGCCCATGGGTCAGGTACAACCAAGTAGAAAACCTGTTGTGCCGGGTGGTGAACAGATCTACGACTGGATGCCCCCACAGGTTGAAGAGCCTTTCCGCCACGTCTGTGTGTAGGGACCATTTGGTCCCTATCACCTGATCCCGATGGCTGAGCTTGTCTGCTACTAGATTCCTCTTCCCTGGAATGTAGCAGGCTGACAGCTCTACTGAGTGAGCCACGGCCCACTCGTGCACCTGCAACGTCAACTGGTGCAATGGGAGGGACACTTGGCCCCCCTGTTTGTTGACGTATGCCACTACTGTGGTGTTGTCGCACATCAACACCACTGAGTGTCCCATCAGACGGTCCTGGAACTCTTGGAGAGCGAGAAACACTGCCTTGAGCTTCAGTACGTTGATGTGAAGGTGCTTGTCGTGATGATCCCACACGCCTGCAGTCAGCAACTCCTCCAGGTGTGTGCCCCATCCCTCGGTTGACGCGTCTGAAAACAGCAACATCTCCGGGGGGGGGGGGGGGGGAAGTGCGGAGAGGCACTCCTCTTACGAGGTTCCTGTCGTCCAGCCACCAGGCTAGGTCCTGCCTCACCTCCTCCGTGAGGGACACGGGGAAGTACGGTGGGTCTCTTGCCTGTGACCAACTCTCCTTTAGCCTCCACTGGAGAGACCGCAGGGGAAGACACCCGTGAGGGACTAACTTCTCGAGTGACGACAGGTGGCCGATCACGACCTGCCACCGCTGAGCTGGCTGTTCCTGCCGAGACAGGAACTGGTCAGCTGCCTCCCTGAATCTGCTGATCCACGAGTCTGCGGGGAAGACTCGCCCTGCTACCATATCGATCAGCATACCCAGGTACTTCATCCTCTGCTTGGGCTCGAGATCTGATTTCTCGAAGTTTACCACGATCCCCAGATTGCGGCAGAACTCGAGGAGCCGATCCCTGTTCTGGACTAACCAGTCGTTGAGATACCTCAGAAGACGTATCCCTAACGAGTGGGCCCAAGCAGACACCAGAGTGAATACTCGCGTTAACACCTGTGGGTCGGTTGAGAGACCGAAGCAAAGTGCCCTGAATTAGTAAACCGTCCTGTCGAGGATGAAACGGAGGTACTTCCTGGAGGATTGATGAACGGGTATCTGGAAATACGCTTCCTTCAAGTCCACCGAAAGCATGAAGTCGTTCTACCTGATGGAGTCGAGCACGGAGCGTGCCGTCTCCATCGTGAACCGAAACTGGCGAACAAATTGGTTTAGGGGAGCGAGATCTATCACCGGGCGCCAGCCCCCCGAAGACTTCTCCACCAGGAAAAGATGGCTGTAGAAGCCTGGTGACCGATCCCTGACGATCTCTACAGCTCCTTTGCTCAGCATGGCTTGGACTTCCTGCCGAAGTGCTACGTCCTTGGATGAACCGGAAACGTAAGTCTGAAGGTGGACCGGGCTGGAGGTGAGGGGTGGCCAAGACTCGAAGGGTAGTAGATACCCCTCCCAAAGGACGTCTACTATCCAGGTCTCTGCTCCGTAGTTGCCAGGCACTCCCCCCACTTCCGGCAGCATGTGAGGGGGAACGCCGTCCCTAGCGTTTCCCACCTCTCTTCGACTTCTTCTTCCCAGCTCCCCCTCGTGAGAAGGAGGGCTGGGAGGACGGCTGGTGACGGTCGCTCCTTGAAGAAGTCGAAGGCAGAGTCTTTCCTCTGGGCTTCGACAATGTGATCGTCTTGGCCGCAGAGGAAGCGTTAGCCAAACTCTTGGGCTTGGCCGCAGTAGCTTGAGGCTGACCAGCCGCCTCGAGACTGCCTGGTGGACTAGACGGTCACTGTCGTCAGTGCGCCGTTATTCCACCGCAGCGTCCACCATCTCTCCTGGGAAGAGAGAGAAGGAACTCCGCACCGGTCCGTTGCGAAGACCCAGAGCCGCCTCACGCCCAGCCGCCCTGGTCATTCGGGTGAGGACTGCGTCCCTACGCCGAAGAACCAGGTTGGCCCACAGGTTTGCCGTCTGGTGGGCTAGGTAGGAGATGGCTCTACCTCCAGACTGGCAAAGCCGGGTCCCCTTCAGGAGTGATGTTTCCCGAGGAGGCCGCGACCTTAGACACTGTGAGGGACCACAGGTCTAGCCAGGAGACTGCTAGGAATGCCGCCATGGTGGTCAATTCCAAGGCAAGTGCCTCTTGCTGCGAGAACCATAGGTTCTCCAACAGGCGCTGCTGCAGACACACCTGTTTGGGAGGCAGGGGGTCCTCCAATGGCACGTAGAATCTCATCTGAGGCAGGGGAAGTAGCTTGGACAACCTGCTAGACCGTAGCGAACCCTCCTGTCCGGAGACGAGAGTGTCCACCTGGCCCAGCACCGAGTCAGCCAGAGCAGATCGCGGCAGACCCACCGTCGTCCTGGGTTCCTTCTTAGGACCCCAGAACAACTCGAGCCTGGACGTAGGCTCAGCAGGCAGGAGCTGCGATCCTTCCCCAAGGTCGTTGTGCTGACGAAACAGTGCAATAACCTCAGAAAACGACCTCTGGATCTCGGGAGTGACTGCATCCTGCGGAGACGGACACTCAAGTCCCTCCACCAAGAACACCTCCCGAGATCCTCCTCCTTCAGAAGGAGGAACCTCAACAGACCCCTCCCGGTCTCCTCCGGCGACTTGCGCGTACAATCTGGTTGGTCCTAAGACCGTGCCAGGTTTGTAGGGCATCGTGGTGGAACCGTGACGATCACTCCGGTTTGCCTCGCTCTTCCCGGTGTATCCCGAGGAAGTTGAAGGGATCGGAGAGGAAGACCTGACGCTTCCCCCTCGCTCACCGGCAGGACTAGTGTGCTTGGGGGGCTGCAGGCGATCGCCAACCCGCGGTGGCGATCGAGCTGCAGGCCTGGTCGCGCGGCTCTCCGGGGGAGAGCAGCTGGACCAAGAACAGCGGCTCCGGTCCTGAGCATCAGAAGAGCTGCTGCTGGTCCCCCTACCCGTCCGGTCCCGGTGGGAACGGCGGTCAGGGACCAGCAGAGTCCGCTGTCGCGATGGGAGCGGGGCCTGTCCTCACGGCGCGTCATGCCGCTGGGCCAGTCCCAGCGACCAAGGGGTTCTCTTTTTTGCCTCAGCCCATGGCCGGTCTGGGACCATCACGTCAACCCTCGGTACCAGAGGATCGCCTAGAGAGCGATCGCTGGTCTGGCGGGAGTCACCTGAGCAGCTCTCACCAGTCTTCCGCTCCGTGCCTAAGTCCTGGCACCGAGCAAACTCGGAAGCCCGAGCTTTGGCTGCCCAGTCACCCGCGGGCGACCGTACACCCAATACCTCTCGTGAACGAGAGGGAGAGACGGAACCTGATGCAGCAGCAGAGCCCCTAGCACCAGGTGAGGAGGTACCGTTGTTAGCCGGTATCCCTCTGGTCCCCGTCTTCTTCTTTCTTGCGGAAGGAGAGACGGGCCCCACTCCCGAAGGAGCAGGAGGACCAACAGAAAACCCCCCCGTCACACTGGAGACTTCTTAGGGGGGGGGAGGAGGCGGCCTTCTTCTTCCTCGGCTGTGAAGCCTTGGAAGTCGAAGGGGAAGAGGCAGCAGCAGACGATGACGAAGACAATGAAGACGACGACAACATCTTCCTCCTCTTCCTCTTCTTCTTCGTCAGCTTCCTCAGGACAGTCGTCAGGTCCTCCATCCAGGAAGGAGCCGGGGCAGTTGCCGAAGCAACACGGCCCGGCTGCACCTGTCCGGAAGTAGTACCTGCGACTGGAGCAGCAACACCACGGGCAGGAACGACATCAACAGGGGTTGGTCCAGGGACGGCAGGTACGGCAGGAACGGCAGGTGCGGCTCTTCTGGGGCTGAGGCGAGAGCGGCGAACTCGGGCGGCGGTGTCACGACCCTCCTCGGTACGCCTGGTAACGGCACCTGGACAGCAGCTGAAGGAGTTACCATGGTCATGTGTTGGGTATAGACCAGATGAGGGGAGGGTGGCATACCCCGGAGTCGACACGGTGCTGGTAGTGGTGGTTACTGGACCGTGGGTTACCGGTCCAGAGCCACTCACCAGGTGATACAACAGCCCCCAAACACTCTGTGTTCCCTGGAGTCCCAGCGAGAACCAAACCTGACCGAAGTCGTCCCGCGGCAGGCACACCTGAGGAGGCAAAGGTCAGGTTTGTAGGGGGGTTCCCCCTCGCCCGGGGGTGGGGGACAAGTCCCACCCCGAGCAAACGGAAGACCCCGAATACAACTGGATGTCGGGGTATCTCGCCCCCTCCTCCACGCTCGACCGATCGGGCGAAGAGAAGGAGCTAGAAACCCCCCCCGAAGGGGGAGGAGCCATACGTGGGAGCTGAGACGGAGGGAGGAAAGAAGACAACGTGTCCGTGACCAGGGGAGTAGCCGGAGAACCCTCCGATGACTCCCTGGCAGGCTTACGTTGTTTCTTCCTCTCCTCATATCGCGCCCACTGCTCCTCCGACCACATACAACACAAATCACAAGGCTCAGTGCAAGAGCATTCGCGCCCCCATCGCCGAGCACATAAATCATGAGGATCTACCTCGATAAAGGAGCAGAAGGCCCCACACTTACCGCCCTCCACACCAGGGCACAGTCTGCGGCTGATGGGGGGGAGTGGGGAACTCTCCAGCTCACGAGAATCCATAATCACAGAATAATTACAAAAATCACAAGTACTTACGGGATTTTCACACAAGCACACTAGAAATAGAAGGCAAACCAAAGTTTTAAAGGTGCGAAGCATGCGACGATGGCGGGCAGAGAGAAGTGGAGACCACATCTGTCACCCAGCACGGCCGAAAGCAAAGTGATTCTTCACCTCCCAGTTGTGCGGTGTACTGACTGTCGGACAAGCAGTTAACTACCAAACTCCCTTGTTCGAAGCTTACGACCGGTTCCAGCTGCCGCATGTTATATTCCCATTGTTAAAGGACCGACACTTTGTATTATGTATCGGAACATCCAAGGGTGCCGCCCTCCGAAGTGAGAGGAGATCCCCCAACATCAGCAGCGCACGCCCATCCTTCTACCTTCTTCCAATAGTAAGTGAAAGGAAGAAGGAGAAGAGAAATTACCATAACAACAAAACACGGACAAACCTTGAAGTTCCCTTGGTAATTCCCAAGCGTTAGCGTAATTTCTGGATCAATACATGTCCCGTTACAGGATCAATGTCACTTACATTAAACACATGTCTCATCCTCACGATAAATACATATCTTGTCCTCAAGCAGGTCTGAGCCAGTGTTAAAGGGCGAAAGAATGTAAATATGTTGGCATACCTTAGCCGCCGGCTCTTGACACAAGTAGAGGGGCGGTTACAAAGGCTATCACAAAAAGTGGGTTTGTATATTAATTGAAAAACCAAGGACAAACCTTTGTTTAGTATTAATATCAAACACCGTATATGCATAATTATTTAGGGTAAAAAACCGCATGGTACAGGGGTGGACTACCTATGTACGATCAATAGTATGTACAACCCCAAAAAAAGTACATTATAACGCGTCCTGACATCGGAGATGGGCATCAGACGTGACTTGTTGTTGGTGAGAAACGGAGCTAAAGACCTCTACTCCGGTGTCAGGACGCGTTATAATGTACTTTTCTTAGGGTTGTACACATTGATCGTACATGGTCCACCCCTGTACCATGCGGTTTTTTACCCTAAATAAAAAAAAAATAAACCAAAAGGATCCCACCAGGGAAAAAAGATTAACGACCAGTCAGCCGGAGCTCACAAACAAACGTCTTCCTCAGAAGACGCCCAAAAGTAAAGTGGAGTGTTTACATCCGGGCAGGCTAGCCTGCCCCACGGTAGTTACTGCCTAACCGCCTTGTTCAAGATTTAACGGCCGTAATTCCAGCTATGCCGAAAGTATATTCCTATTGTTAAAGGACCGAAAGGTTTGTATTACGTATCGGAACAATTACATTTTATTAGCTAGACTAACGTATTTTTTCCACTACCTACTTTGGATATATTGTGGTTAGGTCTAATTGCTGTTAGGCTACATAGTGCAATTAACTACCTACCTACCTAACTCTGGGTTCGTAATCCCCTCTAATAAAATACTCTGTTTTTCACAAGGAAGTCTGTCCCCCCAAAGCAACTGTGAACTTACAAGATGGGAGGCTGCTGATAGTATAGCTATCCCCTCAAATTACGACTGGTTGCATTAAACTATGGTAAGAAATAGCAAGCTACATGAAACAAAGGATAGGCCTGAGCAGTCAGAAAAACACATGGTTCACATGTTTAGCAGGAATGATTACAGTACTATTAGTATCTACCCAACTGCTATAGGATACATTACAGCACTTAGGTACACTTGATATGAAATTAGGAATGTGCATAGACCTAGGACTAGCCCTACAGATGCAGAACCTTTCTAGTTACAGTAGATTCACATCAACCGTGCATGTGATGTCTAGGACAGTCCCTCACAATGCTCCTGACTCCTGATTGGCTGCTGATAAGCCAATCGTGGAGCTGAAAACTCTCAGTCTCTCTCAAGAGTTCACATAGGTAAGCAGGATGTCTGCCAAGACACGGGGTCAGGTCGGTCAAATTTTGGTTAATATTTTGAGATTTCGGGAAATACTCTATGGTACTACTGGTAGACCCCTAAGGTCATTTCAACGTAAGGTTTGCCTAATTACCCATAATTAAAACATTTCTACATTGACTGAGGCTATAGTAGTAGATTCACATCCCCGGGCACCTGATGTCTAGGCCAGTCCCTTACGACGCTCCTGATTGGCTGCTGATCAGCCAATCACAGGGCGGGAATCACAAGGTCTCTCTCGAGAGTTCACATAGGCATGATCTAGATACGTTCCACTCTCTTGAGAGATACTAGGTAAGTCTTTCAAAAGTATCCCTCAGGAGAGGTGGAACATACATCCTACCTACCTATGTGAACTCTCAAGAGAGACTGAGATTTTCCAGCCCTGTGATTGGCTTATCAACAGCCAATCAGGAGCATCGTAAGGAACTGGGCTAGACATCAAATAGTACACGGGTGATGTGAATCTACTAGTATACTAGCTACTAGGCTAGTAGGTAGCCCTAGTATTAGGCTATACCTATAGCTACAAGGTTAGGCCTGTTCACAAAAGCCTTGGTGAATAGGCTAAGATACCTACTATGCTAGGTACCGACTACCTACTAGCTAGGTAGGTACTTACCTAGCTAGCCCTATAGGCTAGGTACCTGCACAATAAATGATACCGGTGAGAGTAATAGGGCTAGGCTAAACCCATTTTAATGTAAACTTAAACCGAAACAGAGGCCTTCTGAAATTACTTGAATTAGTAACAGCCACGGTACAAAAGCCTTAGGCCTAACGACGGATTGCTGGCCCTTTGCACCGGTAGGTACCTAGGTAGTACCTACCTACCTAGTAGGTATAGGTCTACAACCTAGCTAGGTACAGGCTACAGTAAACTAAGGACCGAACTCGTTTAGGTTTAGGTAGCTTAAACCCCCATAATCGGTTTGCTTAGGAAAATAACATAAAATATAAGTAATTTCCCAAGGTATTTTGAGGTCCTAAAGGTTAAATAAATTTCTTGGTTGGTATAAATGGAAAATTACAAATTCTGGCATACTTACTGTAGAGTAATCCTGTCAAGTGAGCGGACGGGGACCACAATAAGATCAGCTGAGCAACAAAAACAAACGTAAGGAACGTTCCCAATAATGATAATAATAATGTTTACTATATCTTCAGAAATGACAGTGATATACTTTATTGTACAGTGGCTGGCATGAAAAAACGACACAAACATATTTGGGAAGACATTTCACCGTTGTTTTGCATAGTGCAAAATATATATATATTTTCGACATGTATGGAATTGTTTATTTTCGGCTGTCTTCAGCTCATCAATAGTCTATTATTTTGTTATAGTTTGCTTTCCTTAAACATATTCCTTTAACTTCTAACTAATCGGATTTCGAAATACAACAGAATTGGCAGAGTATCCTACCATGAAAACGAGCTCATAAAGCAATTAAAGTATATTACTGAGCAAACTTTCAATATACGATCATAAGAAATTTTGCCAGTTTGACGTTTTAATGCTCAATAGCATTTAGCAATAAATTGTAAGTTTATTGCTCTTTTAGTAGAATTTGATTATATATTATCGTTATTATGCAAGGATGTAGGCTACAATTATTATTGCATTACTTTTTTGGTGAGTATAGTTTAATGACATTGCATAGACATTTTTAATATCTGGATAAGTTCAGTTTCTTAACTATTTTGTGCTTGTGTCATATATCAAATATACACAGCAAGGTAGCCTGATATATATATATGTATATATATATAGATAAATATAGATATATATATATATATAATGTGTGTGCGTGTATGTGTGTGTGTATGTATGGCGAAAATATCAAAAATTCTTCGAACAATTCACTTGTGTGATCGTTTTCTGCAGGGAACCTGTAAGTAAGCCTCAATTATTTCCAGTCAAGGACCTGGTTCAAATAAATTATTCGCCAGTTATCTAATAACTTAGTCCAAGCTTAACAGCACACTATATATATTTGAAAGGTCTAAACTTTGCCAAATTAATTGAAAAGGCAAAAAAAAAATAATGAAATATACCCTAGTTAAATAAAGGATTTTAATTATGATAGATATACGACGTAGACAATTTTTACGTAATGTCTCTAAGTTTATTTTGAGTGGGTTGTAGAGTCGGCAGAGAACAGACTAGGATTTTGTCTCTGCTTTGTTTTCAAAGCATCGGCTCTTAATTTACGAGGGAACTGTTAGTATGTCTATCGACTAATTTCGAATGTGCAGTAGTAATGTGCCTGATATCTGCCGAAGCAGATAATTGGGAAAAAGGAATGAAGAATAACCCTTAGTATAGTTTAGCAAAAAGGAAAGCCCTAGAGAAAGCTTTA
>NC_061109.1:48999632-49012132 GCF_015104395.2 Macrobrachium nipponense
ATATATATGTATATATTGCTAAGGCATACATAGGAGACTAAAGAACACAGAGGAAGAAGCAAGAATACAGAATCTACTAAAAACACTTTGATATATCATTGTTACAGAAATGAATAATGGCAGCGAGATATAAGGTTGATCCAGTTCTGATCAATCTTATACCTTGCTGCCCACATTTGTTTCTGTAAGCAATAATGTATCAGAGTGACTTAGCAGATTTGTTCCCACTGAAAGAATGTCTAAGAGGTAGGCACTATCGTTCCCGACTTCATATGAATTGTGTATGTTCCAAGGGTAAGAAACACTGCTGGGGAAGTATGTGTTATTCTCCTCTGAATAGAATAACAAAAACGTCTTACAAAAAAACAAGAAACTAACAACGGTAGTGCCACATAGACCAACAATAATATTTGAAAAAATGTAAAACCAATAGTGTTGTTTGATGGATCTTAAATTTAGTAAATGAACTATCAATATAAACAGGACCTTTTCTGCTAAGATATTTACCAAAAATATCTATTACGATAAAAATGCTTTACAAAACTATGGAACAAAACTGGACTGATATGAGTCTATACTGGTATACTAAAATAATTACTGAGAAACGGACAGGGTTTAATCATATAACCATACCAATAAGAATAATCCCTCCTTACTAAACTTCATTGCTACCTATTAGAGCCAGAATTGAATATCAGCTCTTACCTAATGACAGCAATTTCGGCGATTTAATTTTTTCTTCATCCCGTCACAATTTTTTATGGTCTTTGTAAAAGTTATGGAGTGTTCATGCCATTATAACTAGTAGTAGAATTCAAAATGTACTAACATAGCACAAACTTTCACATAATCGGATGACCAAATGTGAAATAAGAGACAACAAATTGTGAAACGGCATTTGATTCCATGACAAAAATCGGCTTTAGATCCGGCTTTTTAACTTTATCATAGCGTATGATGCGCTTGATGTCTGTTGACTATTTAGTTTCCTACTTCAAAATAACGCAACCTAGTCGTCAGTAACGGTTTTAGAGAGGGGCAATAAGAATTTCCTGTTATGAAATGTAAGATCCTTCAAGTGGTGAAGATATGACTGTCAGGTAACGAAAAAAAAAATACTATGGATATTTTTACAGCAAGAGAGAGAGAGAGAGAGAGAGAGAGAGAAGAGAGAGAGAGAGAGAGCATTTCCGGTACGATATCATGTAGGACTATTCACAGGCAGCGTGTCTCTCAGCTCACATAAAGCGTGTCTTACCAGAACGTGTCCCGCCAACGACGGGACCGGTGGCTCCGAAAGGCGGTCACATCATCTCCGTTTGGCATCCCTCCCTGACAGCAGCAGAAACAACCATTCATTTCCCGGTGTAAACATGTGATATTAGAATGGACTTCTTTCCTCAAACTGGGATCAGTAGTAAGAGAGCACATTCATCGTCCACCACCCATCAGGATGTTGATCTAGTGATTTAATTGACAAATGGTTTACATTTTCATATCATATCGACAGTGATCGTGTATTTAGTGAGTTCAAATTTAAACACCTATTTGTTTTAACAAAAGTGTATATCATTGGATTTGGGTATATGTACGTTGGTTAACATTATAACGCTTCTTATCGCCTTCTGGAAAAGGGAGAAGGAAAGAATATCGTAAAATCAATCGCAAAACGAAGTGCAAGGAATAAATAACTACCTAATGTCCCTGCCAATGCACATGAACAAAGAGGAGGACAGATTAACAGAAAGAATAATTGAATTAGGCGATACTAGTGGGTTGGGCTAGAACACCGTGGTATATCCCAGCAACAGAATTAACGGAAGGCTAGGACAAGATTAGCTCTACATAACAAAGCAATAGAGAAAAGGACTTTCAAGAAGTAAAATAGGCCTAGACTTACATGCGTACTTTTAAAGAAGAGGTAAGTTACAAATCCCCGTTTATGATGTCTTCTTAAAGAAATAATAAAATTAGTATTATGTTTAATGTGATGTACGTTTTAGGTTCTCTGTCCGGGGTGCTGTGCTCTCGAAGAACCTATCAACTTTATTCGAATGTGCGGAAGTAGACTGGGTTTCACAGTTGGCTACCTTTTAAAAGGGGGAAATTTTAATGGAAATCATGTATGCTTTTTGTGGTTTTGGTTGAGTTTACAGTCCTCTAATATAGATTTTATTGTTTATTATTAGTGTGTTTTCGATTGTGTGTCTTTAGTTTATAAATTTATGCTAGTAATTGAAGTAGCTATCCTAGATCTAATGTTATTTTTAAATCGTTATGTGTTGAAATGGTATCTTATGGTAGTAAGTTATTATTTATTAGTTGTATGGTTATAGAACATGTCCAGTAATTTGACGTTTATTGTCATTCCACAACTAAATTAGGTCTTGTTCTTTAATTTTTTTTGGATTGGTTTAACTAGAATTTAACGCTCAAGTTTTTCACTGAAACGCAGGAAGAAAATGTATTATATTTTCATTTTTATTAAGATCGTTCATTATGAGTTATCTTTTTTATAAATGAGTTTTCCTAAGTTGATTTGTTAATGTCGCACGAGTCTCTCTCTCTCTCTCTCTCTCTCTCTCTCTCTCTCTCTCTCTCTCTCTCTCGATATATTTATATAATACACGCATGTATTCATACATACGTAGATAATACGTATGTGTGAAGCAATATTTACTATTTAGCTTTCATTGCGTATACTTTCGAGATAAACGAGTCTCTGGAAAATGGAAGTCTTATGATTTTTGTTTGTTTGCTGATAATACTCTTGGTATAAAGTTGTTGCAGTATAATTTAATCGATTCCTCGTGCACTGCGAAGCAATTACATGTCTTAGCTATCTTCATTAAACCACAACACAGGGTTTCCGGTGCGCACTGCCGAGACGGTGGGGCAAATGAGTTTTGTATTTATTTGCATCGTAAATCGTCGTGGCCGCTTCCCCTGTGACCATGACAGAGGGAATAAAAACGGAATGCATGTCTCTATCATTCTGCATTGCCCCACCATGTTGACGAGGCAGAATTAATTCTTTGCATCCCTTGACAGTCGTGTCTGCAATGAGAATATCATCACGTGGTTTACAAATGACTTGTATTTAACAGTTCCCTTAGTTTGAGCAAGACTTTCGGATGAATGATACCCCTGTTAAGAAAGCTGTTCAATTATTTATTTTAGTGATTTTAAATGCTTTGAGAAAGGAATGTTTTTTTTTTCTATGACAGTTTTATACAAGTAGTGCCTTTTGCTGTTAAATTGAGAGGACCAACATTACCCGAAGTAGGCCATTTTGTTTATATAATATATATATATATATATATTATATATATATAATATAATATATATATATATATATATGTGTGTGTGTGTGTGTGTGTGTATATATATATATATATATTATATATATATATATATATATATATATATATATATATATATATATATATATATATATATATAAAGGCGGTCCTCTTCAGCTTTAAAGGGCGCAACTCTACATACAGCAGCTAAGTTCTTTGTCTGATAGTGGAAAGATATATAGGGTATGGCTGAATCGACTCAATGGTTTCACTGGAAATAGAACGTGAATGAGTTTATCGGTTTGATTTAGTACTTAGGAATAGTAAAAAGAAAAAAAAAATGTAATTGTTCTTGGTATGGGTACAATCAACCCCATTAAAAAATGCATAATTTGGGGCTGATGGTGTTTTCTCAGACTGGTTATGTCGTCTTAAGCTTCCATGCCCAATGTAAAAAGACAACTGTTTTGCTGGAGCGTTTTGGAACGCTGACCCTGCCTCGAGAGCCGGGATTATCAGCCTTTTCATTTTCGTATTGGAATGAAAATGATTCTGGCCAAAATGAATAATAAATGATACTTCATTTTGGGAGGCTGAGAGTGTTTTTGATTTTTATTTATTTATTTTTTTATTCTCTGAAATACGATCGATTTTTACTAATCTCAGTATAGAGTCTGAATGGTTAACATTTGGCTGTTTGTATTTTCATTGATGTTAAATATCTCTCAATAATTTGCCTGAAAATAGTGAAAGATATCTGACTGAATGCATGTTCGAAATTAAGGTTTTTTGATTTGTTTGAATAAAAAAGTTTGGAAGTTAAAAAAAAAGAAAAATAGAGCAGAACAATCGAATCGTTTGTACAGTACGCCTTCTTTTTGTTGGCAGATTTTGTAGGCTTAGTTCTTGTATGAAACAATTTAGATAGTAAGAACCGCGAAATTTTGCTGCTTTATGTTTTCTTTATTATGAAAAGTATGATTTTTGACCTTTTTTTTTTTCGAAAATTGTGTTTATTCTGTGATTTCATATGAACTAAGATTATTGGGTGCAACAAAAACTTGAATTTTCATTAAGAAGTAAGGTGATAGTAAAAAGACTAAAAGACTGGGTGTACTGAGACTATAATTCGCTGTTGGGCAAGGTTGCTTCGTAATTTCATGCTTTTCTGGTGAAAAGTTCATGGTGATATTTGAAAATTTATCGCCATTCTGGTATACTTTTTGGAGGTCTCTATTCAGTCCACCAGGAGAATCCAAGTTTTAGTTAAAAATGTTTTTGTGTAAGAAGTTGCTTTATTGCCTGGGTCATGTTTTTGAATGACCTTTGTTATTAATCGGTACTTATGACGAGGCATTCCCGTGTATCGTTGACGAATTAGAGTGAAAGTGGTATGTGAAGCGCCATCAGAACATAATGATGTATTATATTTAAGCGCATAAAACAACCAAAAAGCACGTAACATTAAGGGGTTTCAGTTGGCCACCACGCTCATCAAACCAACAATGAAACCAAACATACAGCCAATTTCAATCGGTACCAGGAAGCGAAGGAGCTACTTGTCCCCTAGCAAAGAGGAGCTGGCGGTAATTAGAATAGTGGTTGCTCTGAAGGATAGGAAGCGATCAAAGTGGACAAAGGACTGGTTGCTGAGGAAGTTCCAAAATTCTCGTGCAAACTTAATGGAGCTGAAATTATACCTAGAATATTGGTGAAATTATATGCGCATGGACGAATCTACATATTTAGAACTTTTGAATGTGGCTACTCCATTCATTACTTATAAAGACTCCATATTAGAAAGTCCATTTGCCTCATGAAGGGCTGAGCGTAACACTGCGTTTTTTTTTTTCTTAGCAAAGGGCAGATATCTGCAAGACTTCAGATTTCACCTTCCATATAGCTGTATGCTTCCTATATTGGCATGGAATCTATCATGGTTTCCCTATCCTTATCCTTAAAGACGGACTTGTTACTCATTCTGAAAACAATATGACCAGTCGGTCACCGAAGCAGCAGCTTTAGGAGATGTTGTCTTCCAGAGGTTTGAATACTTTATGACGGTTTGATTATTATTTGAGACTGATGCGTGTTCAAACGATCATCCATGGACATGAATGAAGTCCCGCCCACAAAAGTCAGACCCGATCGGACGGTGAACGGTCCAACAGTTAGTGCAATACGCTTATCCAGAGCCGTATTTATCCCCTGCCAACGGCCAGACTCCCTCACAAATACCATGTTGTCTAACGTGTTGGCCAGCATGTCTGACCGACCGTGTGAAACCACCTTTAGCAGTCCCCTATGCTGTTTTATTATTTTTAACCTGGCGAAAATGCACTTCGAAGTAGTCGGCAGCTTGATGATGATTGGTCGAATGTGATATGTCCGAATAGCATCGTTGTATTTCAAATAATTACTTGGTGATCCGAATGAAAGTTTATTTACTAACCCAGATTTCTCCATCTGATATATGATGTAACCTTAATGAAGCTATCGAGGAGAGAATATGGGAAAATGTGCCCCTAGCAGGGCCGCCGAAGTGAGCGTTGCGAAATGGGTTTCGGATACTATTTCATACAGAATTCTTTCTTCCAGATATTTTAACGCAAACTGGAACAAATCTCTTCAAATATTATCAGATACATGTAATTATCAGCATTTTGTTAAGCGTATATTCTACTTAGAACTTGGAACTGATGAAAGTTACATTTAAAATCGTAGGTAGGTATTTAAACGGTCGGTTTCACCCAATCCCTTTTATACGGGTCACTGATATTTTGCCCTTCGTTTTTTCCATATATTTCCATTCCTCGTCTGATATTTACATTGTTTTCCCATTGTCCCCCTTTAGGTGATATTCGTAGAGATTTCGATGATATGATATCTCTTGCGGTCTGTCACACGGACGATTTTTTTTTTCTAGGCGTGTCACCATTATCGCAAATGGTTGACATTTAATTTTTTTTTCATTTTACAATGCACCTGATGTTTTCAGATCATAATGATGATCTGAAAGTAGTGTAAAGAGTGATTTTACTAACGACTAAAAGAGTAATAAATGTGCAAAGTATCATTACGGGGGATGAATGGTGAAAATTGTGATGCCACTTCGGCTTCTATTCTATATACCATTTGTCGGATTAGTGTTAAACTGCATCAAACGAAAACTTACAAAAGTTTTAAGAATTGTATTCACGGGATGAAGGTACAACTGATAAAATATTGAACTTTGGAAAGTAAAAAGTTCGGATTAGCTCATGTAAACGGCTGCTATTTTATAAGTCTTATAAGAGAATGCTGGTTCTGGTATTAATTAATGGACAGAAGGACTCGGTTGATAACACATGAAATCTTCAGTTAGCAGCGGTGTTTGATTCTGAGAACAAGAATTTTTCTTCTATTATGTTGGGATTTTAGTTAAATATACTCAGCTTGGTTATTAAAGATATGTTCAGCATTTGCCATTTCGAAATTACTCACATAATTGAATGATTATCGCGTTCCCCTCATGAAAACGTTGAACCAAAGGCAGTCCCCGTAGCTACTGATGAATGACCCATCACTAGTCTTAGTTTTGATCCTTTTTCTCCATATGTACTCATTATTTCTGATACAGGTACATTTTTCTGTTATTTTTAACCAATGGAAATAGTGTTATCCCCTCTTTTGATGTATAACGTCTGCCAGGTCGTTTCCCCTCACATTCATATTGTCCACGACAGCAATCCCAGGCTTGGTGTGAATTCTCCCCGAGTCTGTGTTCACCGAAGGCAAATCATTAGTGCGGATTTACTGTCAGTCATAATAAGATTTTTTTTTCGTAATTTCCGCAGTTGTTATAATTTTTAGTCTCACGTTGTTTAAGAGAAGGAATACAAAACTATTTCTCCGTCCGTGGATATGAATGCAAATGACCTGCAGTGCCCAACAAGTACAAAAGAAAGACAAGAAAAGAATGCAAGACAAAACAAGCTTAACGTGATTATTGGAGCAATGTCTTCCTCGCATCCCATTCCAAGGCTTGGGTAATAACCCAATGCTCGTGCCTTGTGCTCCCCCCCTCCCCCATCCCATACCGCCTTCAATTTCTGTTCGATTTGATTCTATTCCCAAAACTTCTCGTCCCCTCTGGGAACTTGTCCTTAGCTCTGTGGCAAGTGGATCCCAGTTTGTCTCATGCTGATTTCGTTTGTTTTCGCTCGTGTTACATCTCTCTCTCTCTCTCTCTCTCTCTCTCTCTCTCTCTCTCTCTCCAATTTCCAAGGTGGTAATTTGCACCGCGTGCTGGAATGCCGTGTTGTAAGAAGCGGCTGGAATGGCAAAGGCACCATTCCATTGCAGTCAAAAGGAGGGCCGACGATTATGTTTAGGAAAGGGGAACAGGGTCTCTCTCTCTCTCTTCTCTCTCTCTCTCTCTCTCTCTCTCTCTCTCTCTCTCTCTGAAAGATACATTTAAAGGTAAAACTAGTTTTCATTGATATTAAACAGGGACCTATTGGGAAATTGAAGTTTTGCAGCAGTTATTCTGATTACAAAGACAAAAGATAATCACTTTTGCCACGCCATGTAATTATACGGCCGAACAAAAGGAAATGTTTTCGGTAAATGGGTAAATGTTGCTGGTCCTTTCATTTGGGACTAACTTGACTTTTGAAAGTAACTATTAATCGCAGTAATTTCGTTGAAGGGATGATTGTTTCACATAGTAATGCTTTTATAGAACTTTTATTTTTTTTTCACGAGAGCGTGTTACATTTTTTTTATAACGAAAAAAATCCTTCACTTCTCAGCCCGGACTTTTTTTTATTTATTTATATATATTTACATATTTTGAGGATGTCAGCGGAGGAGGCCAACAAAGGCTCTCATTAAAAAAAAAATAAATTACCCTGATTTCAATTGGGTGAAACTCGTAAAGAAGAGATAGTGCCGGCTTTTGTAAGAGGACGCTTAAAGAATTCAGGGAATACAAGCTCAGGGGTTCCCCGTGTTTACTCCAGAATAATTTGAGTAATTTGATATTAGATAGGATTATCAACGCTTCTGTGTTGATTAATGATGTCAGTGTATAGATTTATTTTATAGTTTGAATGCTGTTATTATTGTTATTTGTATTCCAATTTCCTGTTTTTATGTTTGACTTCGAAGTCATCTCGGTTTCCAGTTTTTATATTGATTTCGGAGTCATCCCAGATACCTCTGCAACGTTATTATTAGCTATTGATTAGATAGTTATGAAATCTGAAGTCTGATCAGTAAGGCTCGATGTAGCTATAACAGTAGTTTCATTGCTATAGTAGGTTCACATCAACCGTGCACATGATGTCTAGGCCCGTCCCTTACGACGCTCCTGATTGGCTGTTGATAATCCTATCACAAGGCTGGAAGCTCTCAGTCTCTCTAAAAGTTCACATAGGCAGGATGTATGTTTCACCTCTCCTGAGGGAATACTTTTGAGAGACGTATTCCTCAGGAGAGGTGGAACATAGATCCCACCCATGTGAACTCTCGAGAGAGACTGGGAGTTTTCAGCCCCGCGATTGGCTTATCAACAGCTACTCAGGAGCGTCGTAAGGGACGGGCCTAGACATTAATTGCCTTACGACGGGCCTAGACATTAATTGCACGGTTGATGTGAATCTACTATAGTATGAGATAACCTTAGACCAGTGGTTTGGTGGTCCTTCCCTCCACGTCTCCCTTGCATCTATAAGTGAAATTCCTTCCCAGATTTAAAGGAGAGAAAAAAAAGAGAAAGGGTATTTTTATACTTTTGGGTATGAATGAGTGAGATCATTTAAAGGAGAGGAAAAAAGAGGAGATATGGCATTTTTATTCTTTTGGGAACGAATTAGTGAGATGATTTAAAGGAGAGAAAAAAAGAGAGGGTATTTTTATACTTTTGGGAATGCATGAGTGAGATATATACTTGACAGTGCTTCTTAGCTACAAGATCTTGAGTGCACGGGTGAATGCCAGAGAGTGCACAGCGTAAGTCCCCTTCAACATTCAGCCTGTTTCTGTATTTGGTCTTGAGAGCAACGAGCGTGGGAAATGCAGCTTCACAAAGATACTACATCGATCCAAACGAGTCCAACCAAAGTAGTACGCTATAGGAAATTAACGTTATAAAGAAATACTTTTACATTTTTTCATAAACTTCTGAATATTAGTTCCTCTCTTTATTAAGGGAATGGTGAATATAATTATAGTTTTAAGTTTTCTCTAGGGCTTGCTCCGCAAACACACCCCCCCCGGAAGATGCTGACCTCCCCCAAGGGGGTGCACCCCCAGATTGATGGCTACTGCATTAGTCTGTTGCTAAAGTAAGTGAGAAATGATGGAGTGAACGAAAGAAAAAATGATTTTGCCTTCTAAATACCACCGCTTAGACTAAATAATTTCTTTTTGATACGGTTGGATGTGGAGAAGTAGATTATTTGACTAACGCTCCAAATGTTATATTAAGCAAGATTTCCTTTGAGGAGTGACGAATTTCTGCAGGATCCTCTTTCCTCCGATTCAGTTTTTTTCTTTTATGTAGTTGTAGGATCAGCACGTTGTATTTCTTACTAAGTTTAAAAGAACGCATATTATATTTACTGGTCAGCAGCTCCAACCGGTCTAGACGTTGATTTGGGGAGAGAGAGAGAGAGAGAGAGAGAGAGAGATTTCGAAAATGATCCTGGCTTGATGTGTTGGCGGAAACAAAGCAATGAAAACGTCTGAAGAGAATGTAAGGAATTCCCAAGTAAATCGTTCATGCTCTCTCTCTCTCTCTCTCTCTCTCTCTCTCTCTCTCTCTCTCTCTCTCTCTCTTTAGGTAGCTTACAACTGGACGGCCATGTTCGTTACTCGAACCAGACGAGGAGAGACGAACGGGCGCATTCCCTAAAATCCAGTGAATCATTAACTAGTTGTTAGTTGACTGTTGTGGGAGACAGCTAGGGCGGAGATAAAGATGAGGCAAAAAGCGCCAGACAAGAGTGCTTATTGCTTCATCAGTGCATACTATCAAAACGGGAGGGTCGTGATAAGGTAGACTCACCCCTCTGGCGTGAAACCATTCTCAAGATAATCTGGGAGGAGATTGTGGGTCAAGTTATCACCAGTGTTCGTTCTTTCTACTGGGTATGAGTCGTGTGATATTCTGTTCTTAAATAAAGTTTAGAGTCGCCTTTCTTTAACCAGATTATATTTAGAGGTTTATGAAATGATTACATCGTCTTTTCTCGACTGAGTTAATTTGTAAAAAGCTCTTAGAAAAATATTGTCATGTTAAGTTCAGTATTGTTAGGTGTTCAGAAGTTTATAAAATAAAAGATTTTGCTTGAAACTCCACATTGCCGCCTGTAACAATCGGCTGCATGTTGTTTTGCTTTGAAAAGAGTAGACTCCTCTCGCTGCTGTTGTATTGTTACTTCAATAAATAAATGAATATATATTCAACATCAGTAGGCGGCTCCAGAGAGCGGAAGTAAGTAACGGCTAATCTCACGTTCAAACTTTTGCCTCTAAATATCCCGTATACTTCTTTCCACTTAGAATACGCCTTCTCTTACTGGTAATGCCCTAGTAGGGAGGGAGGGTGCTAGCCCAATTACTCATGGAGTGAGTTAACGAGGTACTTCTACCGAATTTTCAGCTGGGATTACTTACGCATTCTCTTAATATAAGGCTGATTGAATCGCATGGTTTTTCTCACATCCTTCGTGAAATCCATTCCATGTGGGAACTGGGTTCGCGTTCTAGTCTTTTCATAATCGTAACTTAGTGGTCTGGGTACACTAAGTATTAATAACACTAAAAATGATATTTGTTTTGCCGTGTGAAGTATTAAATTGATTGCATTTTGGATAAAAGTATTGATTGTCGATTTTTGTTACGTATTGATTGCTGTGATTCACAGCAAGGATCGACTCGAATTTTGTCGTGTGTGGAGCTGATTGACTGATGGTCATAACTAAATCGATTTTTGCCATGTATTGAATTATTCGACTGAATCACTCACAAAGGAGGATTCGCGAAATAGTATTATGGTGACACCAGGTGCTCACATATAAAGTCCAGGATTGTAATTAGAAAATGGAATGTGCTCTCCCCGTCTTGTTGTTTAAAATACTGTTCAAATAAAATAAGAAAAGGTAAAAGACTTTATGCATGAGTTTGCATTGCCAGTAAACCAACTTGTGTGCCTCATACTAATTTATTACCTATTGTATGTAACTCACAATCGTCTTAGCATGAATGGAGATTAAAATCGTTACTATCCACACCATCTTATTAGGCTCATTATCAGTTCCCCACTGACGAAGTCGGGGAACTATAGTTCCCCCCCTTCCATCTGACTGTCTATTCGTACGTCAGTGTGTCCGTCACGCTTACTTTGACATAACAACTCTTACTCAGCCCAAGGTATTTCAAGTCTAACTTAGTGTAGGAGACAGACCAGCATGCATAGGTGTGAAGGGGAAGTTATTTGTTTGTCCGTTCATTTTGCTTTTTATTATTATTATTATTATTATTATTATTATTATTAATTATTATTATTTTGGTCTATCACAGTCAACCTATTCGACTGGGTGGTTTTTATGATGTGGAGTTCCGGACTGTATCCTGGTTCCTTAAAGGAGTCCGTCACTTTTCTCACTATGAGTGCTGTTTCTAGGAGCACACTCCTCTGCATGCGTCCTAGAGCTACTTCGTCAACTGTTATTATTCTAGGGACATTAGTTCGAAATTCTGTAGATTTCAAGTAACTTAAGCCTTGGTCATTAATACTGAACATATATACTGTGGCCATAGCTTTTGAACTTAACTTTGGCCATAATTACTGAACTTAAAATTGGCCAAAACTTTTGAACGTAACTTTGGCCATAATTTTTACCTTAACTTTGGCTATAACTTTTGAAATTCAAGAGGTGAAATCCTTGAAAAAAAAGCCCAAGGTTCAGTGAGTTCGTGTCCTTGACCATGACTTCATATTGGAAATAGCTGCCATTCGTGTGTATGCGTTTTGTTGACAAAACGTAAAGTTCTAAATGTGTTAGTAAACGTATTCCAATATCACTGCTTCAGTAAATTGTTTTTGTTATTTGTTCAGTATCACTTGCTCTCCTGTGACCCAATTTTCTTAGACCGTTATTTCTATTTCCTTACGTTATTTTCAAAGTTACTGGCGGCATTACTTTCTGC